>NW_016158648.1:32516-93254 GCF_001687245.7 Rhagoletis zephyria
ACTTTAAGCATTGTTGACGCTATTTCCATTTGAATGAGGAAATAGCGTCAATGACTTTATTTCCAAATTTTTGTTGACTTTATTTCGCTTTTGAAAAGGTAATAATGTCAATTGACTTTATTTCGCACCAGGGTGGGAAATAAAGTCAATTGACCTTATTTCCATTGACCTTATTACCTGTCACCATACCTGCATGGTATCGTTTCATCCCTACAGACAACAGCCAACATCAAAAAACATTTGCAGACAGCTCACAAAAATTATTTGTTTTTTTGGTTGAAGGTGTTTCATATTTTTTCCATATAAAAGTATGTTCGACAATTTCCATTTATATGGAATACCAGAAAAAAAAAAATTTAACGGGATTTTATAGCAGCTTGAAACTTGTACTTCATACTATAATTAAACTGTCTACAAAACTGCATACCAAAATTCTGATTAAAAAGTTTGAAATTTTGGTGAAAATAAGCATAATTTTTCTAATTTTTGTACAAAGTATGAAATATGAATTTATATGGTGTTTGTTGTAGTGATGCCACATGTTTTTTCGAAAATCCTTACCATCACCCGAAAAAATCTCTACTTTTCCTTACGCCCAAACAAAAAAGTACCTACAATATTTTTGTTCCAGCAGCGTTAATAAAATTTTCAAAATTAAAGCACATTTACATGAGACGGCTTTATAAGGATTTCAACGTCGCTTTCAACAAGACTTTTATGAAAACCTCATTAAGGCACAATTAAAAAAATGAAATCAGTTACGTAGATTGAATAAAAATACGGATTTGTTTTAAATATGGGTGGTTCCAGTGAAAGGCCACCGCGTAACAAAATTAAAAGTCCTGTATGTAACTTATTTATATTCCGATTTGGCTGCTATTTATAATATATATTGGTTATGTAAGCAGAAACATTTTTGCCAAAAATGGTCTCGTTAGGTGGCGCCAGGGTCGAGATATTTTTAAAAATCGTATTTATGCTCTGATTTGTTTCACATTCGGCATGTTTAGTTGAAACGTAATAAGAGATAGATTTCCAAAAAAAAAATTAAGCTGGTGGCGCTTAGCTTATGTCAAAACAAAAAGTGCGCTCCACACAAAATTCATATTTTCTTCATTCAATTCATATGTTCTTTCAAGAACAATATTCACAAAAATGTTTCAATGGAAATTTGACTAACGTAACGCCAGGTAACGTAACGTCAGATAGTTCAACTGATTAAACATAAAGCAGAAAAGATTTCTACATTTAAAGACTTGGGAAATTAGCCTTAAACATTTCCAATATTTTTACAAAAACTTTTTTACAAATAATCTTGCCCACTTCGCAGAGTTTTGCGATTTTATAATCGAAGTCAAAATCCACTTCACACCAGCGCGTATGTTTACTAATATCTTCAAATCGCTACTACCAACGCACACTGGGGCTTCTTTATAGAGGGCGATGCTCAAAACTCATTTTTCGAAAGTTGGTATTAAAGATAAAAAAATATATACCAGCAGAGTCATAACAAACTAGCAAATCTCGTGTATAAACATTGGTCTCCAAACTATTACCAGTTGCCGCGTACAACAGCTCAAAGGTAACTTTTCAGTCAGAAATTTTTTTTTCCGATATCGAAGGCGAGTTCATAAGTGTTATTAAAGGCTGTCTTATTATGTTTAAGGTTACTATTAAATTAGAAGGAACTATGTCGTTGAATAAGCAATGTGTGCTGATTGTTTTACAACTTTACATCATTACATAATTTCAATGGTTTCTGAGATATAAGGAAAAAAATTTAATAAACAATTTTTTTTCATAGTGAATTTTTAAATTCGTTTTTTTCCAAAATGCGCAAGGTTCTTTTTCCGAATCTTTTTTTGTTATAACCGCAAGTCTTTATATATAAGTAAACTTAAACGATTTGCTTGTGCGTTGCGCATTTTTGAGAAAAATATGTTTTAACGAGAACTTATTAATATTTGTCAGGCACATTTTGTCATTATTTTATGAAAAATATGTTCCAAGTGGGAGTGTTTTAAGAAAAATTCAAACTAATGGAAGAGAATGGTATATACCGTATGTATTTATTCTTTATTTCAATACTGTTAACTTTTATTCCAGACGGAACCATTTTATACATTAAAAATCGGGATTTGTGTGAAATATTTTTTAAAAGCCCGTCTAAATTACTACAATGCAAGTTCAGAGATGTGGAACCATATATTTCAGGCTAAACCAGCTGCCCAGCTTCGGAAAGAAAGAAGTTGCAAATATGTTTGCGCAATTTCAAGAGCTACATTATCTTAAAATGGATCGGATGCGTTAGACACAAAAATAGATTTTATGAATCGGAAAAAGCGTGGTTAGAAAAAACTTGTCAATTTGTGGGGTATCACACCGAAAGAAGGAAGGCCCACTAAAGACTTTAGGGAATTTAGTGACCAGTCAAAACGTAGGAAAACGTCCTAGCTTCGTCAAGATTATTCCCACGAACAATTAACGTTCACAGCACAAATGAGCCTGCGAGCTAGTGGAAAGCGCAGTGAAGCCAAACAAGTTCTCGACACAATTAACCCCCATCTGAAGAAACTTCTCTGAACTGCCGCATGTTTTTTTCGAATCACGAATTTTCACGAAGATTTCAAAGCGTATCGTGAACGTTTTAGCCGAAAAACTTCAAGGAAAGCTAACCTTGAAGATGTATTTAATCGTCTACTTTATTCTTCTGATCCTCATGTTACGAGTTTAAGACCTTTACAAACAGTAAAAAGAAAATCATTTGATCCAGAAGTAAAATACATGCTTTTAGAAGAGAATTTCGAATATACACAACCTGAATCTGATGATTATATAGACGAATAAAATTTTTATCGTGCCTTGTACCGTTTTGTTATTGTTTCTATTTTAAGTAATCTTTATGGCCCGTTACCATAATTACAATTATCAATGTACAATGAATTAGTTTTTCAGTGTTTAGAACACGAAGTGACTTATTGGAAATAGTGGATGATCTGGGTTTATTATTTTTCTCTACATATTTTTCAATTTAACAAGAAAAAAAATGTTGAACAGTGTTAGTACAGAAAATAATGAAATAATATTATAAAAATAATATTATATTTCCGTTTTGGATGTGTCTTCGTAGTTTTCAGGAGAAAAATCCAGTTACAGACTTTTGAGCACCAACTTGTATGAGGCATCCCCATTGTGCAACGGTTGTAATTTTTTTTTTACTGAATAGACCTTTTTAAAATTTTCACTTGTCACGTAACGAGTGTAACGTAACTTCAGTTTGGAAATACCCGTATACATACCCATATTTTTATTTCAATATAACACATACATATGATCTTTATATAAATAAATCACAGTGTGGGTTTATTAGAAAAGAAAACATAAACCAATTTATTTATGAAAAAACATCAAAAGCAAAAAAAATATAAATGAGGAAATTTTAATGATGGTGATATACGAGCCGCAGTCAACTCATTCGTCTGCCAAAAATTACCGAATCATGCAAATATTTATTCACATTTCAAAAATTTCCTACATTTTAAGTTATATCAAAAATCTGCCCCTTTTCCCTACGTACGCATTTTTCAAGCCAAAAATCCCTACATGTAGAGAATTTTCCCTACATGTGGCATCACTGGTTTGTTGTATACCAGCTAGACTTTTATAAAAAAATAATAAACATTAAATAAACACAAGACAAATGCCAAATACCAAAACCGGTCAAAATATCTCTATTCTTTTATTTTGTGGACCACTATTTGTACATATGTACATACATACCTAGCATATAAGTTCTTATGCATTGAGTGCAAAAGTGTGTATTTTACTTAGTACAAAACGAAATGAAATTTTATGTTCCTAAATATTTCTTGCTTAGCACCATATAAAAAGGTGTTTTATGTATTGTGCTACATTTTTACACATACATATGTATGTACATCGGTACGTGAAAAAAAAATTGGAATCGGTCGAACTCTAGTTACACATTCATACCCTGCAGGGAAATCGCGGACTAGTGAAGCAAATTTCTAGTTCCGTACTAGGTCTTTATCGCCAAAAAGGAACTAGTCCGATAGGAACTTGATCCCCACCAGTCCTAAATCGGCGAAATGTGGTACTTTTAAAAAACTATTTTTTTCAGTTTTTTCACTAGAAATATATATCTAAAGTGACGAATTTAAAAATGGTTCGGCACTATAGAAAAAGGGATGCAGAACGAACTAGATCTTATTTGTCGAATTTAGGACTAGTTTGGAACTATCGAATAAGGGATGCAGCGGGGGGCTCTTTACTTTACATATATATGTGTTCGGCGGCTTTTTCGTTCAAATACGCTTCTATTCTGTGCTTCGCAGATGCTTTTTCATAGCTTGGTAATACAAAACTAAAATTTGTGTTAACATTTCAACATCTTGGGACCGTCTGGAATCTAAGAAATAACAGCGAGCACCTCTGCAAACTCAGTTACAGCTAAAGGTATGTAAACGTACATTTCTTACAATCATTAAAACAAATTTAATTTCAAATTGAAAACACATTTCTTCCAAAATAACTTAAAATCGCACACACGGAAAAACCAAAAACATTGAAAAATCATGATACTTTTTTCTTTCGTCTGCCGATTTTATAACTGGTTCGGTACTATAGAATTTAGGACTAGTTCGGAACTATCGAAAAAGGAATGCAGCGGGGGGCAATTGACACTTCCTAGGACATCGCCATGTTAAATTCGCCGGTTGATTGCATGCAAAAGAGATTTATCGCGAACCAGTACTGGGTCTAAATGTACTAGAAGCGCACCAGTTCAGAACTAGAGATTTTCCCCACAGGGTATGTACATACATACATTCGTATGGGCAATGAATGCTGTATACCAAAATGTAAACGCCAAAAATATCTCCCGTACAACGTCTTTCAATATTTTCGCGATAAGCTTTTGTGAGTGACCGCGAATGGATTACTTGCATCTTTTTTTTTCATTATGAGAGGCCGACATCGGCAATGCTCGGAATTCTCATATTCGAGTGGGCAGAAATGTCTTTGTTTTTTCGTTTGCGAATGAAAAAGAGCGGAACATTTTTTGTTGATCGCATTCCAAATGTGAGAGCTGATAAACTTGTTTGCATTTTTCACTCTGGATAAAAGAATGCAAAATTAGATTTGGAATATTATCGATCATGATCAGAGGTGGGCACGACCCCAAACAAGCGTGAGCTAAAAGTGAGAATGTGTTAGTGTTTCCAATTTATTTTCATGCTGTCGCGTTCTCATCGTTACGCTCTCGCTTCTCGTCCTTAAGCTCATTGACACAAATAAAAATATTGTTGTTGCTTTCACTGCACAACGAAAAAATTGAGAGCGAGCGAGAGCACTGAACCGCATGACCAATCCGTACAAATTTGACCACCCCGCTGAGTCCCAAGAATGATAGAATACAAGATTGCGCCAATTGAGCTGAGAGCAACCGGGCGTGACTCAACAAATACTAGAATGAGAGAGCAAGACAAACTCGACAAGAAAAGCAGGAAGCATCGAACAAAAGGCAGTATTCCCAAATTTTGAATTTGAAAAAACACCAAATTTTTATTGGTGTATTTAATGGACTTTATATGCATTCATAACTTTATAGTAAGGATGCCGATTCAAGTAAATAAAAATCAATGTTTCTTGCACGACGGTCGATTTCTTCTGGTATGATTGAAAGTGCTGCCACATATTTTGTTGTCGCTTATGATTGTCACTGTGCCATGATTTTGTTAAAAGTTGCTTAGCACACCTACGATTGCTCTAAATTTTGCTTCCATTTTTTTAAGACTTATAAATTTGGTGTCTTCAAACTAAAAACAAAAGCACCAAACTCAAAAGTTTTTGCGTTTTAAATACTCACTAAATTTGGTTCGAAAATCACGAAGTTGGCAACAGTGAATACCCTGTAGGGAAACGAACTAGTGCGGAACTGGTTCGGTTCTAGGCCGCTTGGAACCATGACTAGTACGCGTTAATTCTCTTTTGCATGCTAGCGACTGGCGAATTTAACATTGCAATGTCCTAGGAAGTGTCAATTGTCCCCCGTTGCATCCCTTTGGCTGTAGTTCCAAACCAGTTCTAAATTCGACAGATGAGATCTAGTTCGTTTTGCATCCCTTTTCTATAGTTCCGAACCAAATCCAAATTCGACAGATGAGATCTAGTTCGTTCTGCATCCCCTTTTCTTTAGTTCCAAACCAGTTCCTAATTAGACAGATGAGATCTAGTTCGATCTGCATCCATTTTTTATACTTCCCAACCTGTTATAAATTCGTCACCTTAGATCTACATTTCTAATCAGGCTTGTCGAAACATTCCCCTTCTATATTAAATACGATCGGTTGAAGGAAGGACAATACAATCACAAATGTTTAAACGCATTTATTAAAAATTTATAAACCACATTTGTAGTAGTAGTAGTATTAAACTTAAGTAATAAGTAAAAAACAAAAGTGAGTTCTGCTTAAAAGTAAAAATATTAGTTCACTTTGTCTTACTTGTCTAAATTTAAGCATATTGATTTTTAAGTAAATTCAGTTCTTTTTAAGCTTATATGTATATGAAGTACTTCGAAAGTTTTTGTCGTACTTAACTTAAATAAGATATACAGTCAGTCAATAAAGTTTAGGTACAGTGAAGTTTTTACAATACCGGCAACTATTTTTTAAATATTTTATTTTTCCCTAATTTTTTATAAAAATATGGTTAATTCTACACCAAAAACCCCAAAAATCAGAGTTCCAAACCTTATGCAAAATTAAAGAAAACTCTGCGAATTTCCATCCAAGTATTGCAATTTACACTCTTTAGAAAAAAGTTAAGTACTCAGTTATTAGCCCATTCAATTTTAGTATAACAAAGTGCAAGTTTGAGGTAGCTAGGACTTACCATTGATATTTAGCAATTTTTTTTTTGTTGTTTGGTAAGTCCTAGCTTCCTCACACTTGCACTTCATTATACTAAAATTGAATGGGCTAAAAAACTTTTTCTAGAGAGCGTAAATAGAAAGTGAATTATTTTAATCAAATTTTGCAGAATTTTCTTAAATTTTGCACAAGGTTTGGAACTCTGATTTTTGGGGATTTTGTTGTAGAATTGACCAAATTTTTATAAAAAATTACCGAAAACTAAAATATTAAAAAAATAGTTGCCCGTATTGTAAAAAATTCGTTGTACCTAAACTTTATTGACTGACTGTATTAAGGTAGCTGTGGTGGATTGCATAAAAAAACTTAATTTGTCTTTTCTTAAAAAAAAGGTAGCTCTGGTGGCTTGCATTTTTAAATAAATTTAGTGAGAAAGTGGTAATTATTTTGACCCTTTTTTTTAAATGCCTCTTTTTCTGCAACTGCATTGCCTTTCTCAATTGTCCTTCAGAATCTTGGCCTTTGTTTATGGAATCACTAAGTATAATGATTATTATGCAACTCAAAAACTATACCAGCCTGATAACCGACGTATCCTTTTGAGAGGTAGCCGCACCCTTATAAAAGGAATAAGACCCAAACTTTTCAGGTAAAAATTTCAGTAGGCTGCGTCTTTATGGCTTTTTCAATTTTATAAATTATCATTATTTTTAAGTCGAAAAATAAAACTGAAAATTAATGATAATCTCTGCGCGAAAAAAATAAAAATCATAAAATAATCATTACTTGTAATCCCAAAAATAAAAATCAAATAATAATTATTTCCGTTTGAGCGAAAAAATAAAACTCAATAATAATTCATAAAATAATGATTAAATGCTGATTTAAATTATTTTACTCATGCTCATTTTACACCTTCCCTGCTTTTAAAATTTAAAATAGAATAGTTTAGTGAAAGTACCACATTTCACTGCTTTTGGACTGGTGCGGAACTAGTTACTATCGGACTGGTACGTTTTTGGCAAAAAAAGAACTAGTACTGAACTAGAAATCTGGTTCACTAGTTCGTGTTTTCTCTACAGGGTATAAACAAAAGTATTGTGTGACGTCAGCGAATGAGTGGATGCTGTCAAATCGACGAAGAGAGGGTTAGCGGTCCGCGAATGACGCCATCTTCGTTTTTTGCATCGTGGCTGAGACCGAATCAGGTCGGTGTTATGCAGACAAACTTTTGTTTGGCAAATTAAATGGCGGCTGCGTAGTTTGCTCGGAGGTGGTTATGTCGAGTTTGGCACAGGGTTGCACGCTGATTGTGATTTTCATGGCTATTGCCAAACAGAAATACAAATTTCAGATGTACATATCGTACACGAATTAATATTTTTTATGATATTGTATAGGCCATTAACTGTGGCCTAAGCTTTAAAGCTCCACAGCATAAATTCAGTTCTCTGTCATCCGGTATCACTGGAATTTTTGTGTATAACAACAATTGGCGCAACAAAATTAGTTTGCTGTGAGAGTCGCCAAACTTGCTCTCTCCGAGTCTGCTGCAACAACAATTGCACGCAGTTTGCCAACAAAATTTCTGAAAAACACCAACCTCACTGATCAAAAAAGGGTTGGCTTGTGAATACAATTTACTATTTCTTTCTTTTCGTAGCGAAATTGAGTATTTTTCATACTAGTGCGATTCATAAAACGTCGCAAAGTGGTATTTTTTGCGAAATGGCATTGTTGCGAACAAAGGTGTATGAACGACCTATCGCATCTCGGGATTGCAAATGTAAAATTAAAATTTTCTTGGAGTATTTGAAGACAATAAAAAACATGTAATGATTGCCAGCTCAAATACTATGACAATGTCGCAATTTTGTCGCTAGAATGTTTCCACACAAAAGTAATCAGCAGCAAATTTTGCGACAAATGCGACATTTGGAAAAACTTTGCGGCGTTTCATGAATCCCATCAATTTTTCTCCTTTTAGTTGCAGAATGGTACATTTTTGCTGCAGATGTATACAAAGCAGTACATATGTAAGTAGAATAAAATGAATGCTAGCAACCCTTGTTTTGTTTGCTTTTAACATGTTTTTATACACGATGCAGAAAATGAAGGTGGCGCCATTTGCAGACCGCTAACGCTCTCTTCGTCGATTTGACAGCATCCACTGATTCGCTGACGTCAAACAATACTTTTGTTTACATCCACTTCGTGATTTTCGCACCAAATTTATTGGGTATTCAAAACGCGAGTTTGGTGCTTGGTGCGTTTTCGGTACTTTTGTTTTTAGTTTGAGGACACCAAATTTATAAATCTTAAAAAAATTTAAGCAAACTTTATAGCAATCGTAGGTGTGGTAAGCAACTTTAAAAAAATTTAAACAAAATCATGGCACAGTGACAATCATAAGCGACAACGAAATATGTGGCTGCACTTTCAATCATACCAGAAGAAAGCGACCGTCGTGCAAGAAACATTGGCCCGTAGTTATAGACAAGTTAGAGGCAGGTTTTAACATTTAAAACTGTATATTAAGATAAACACTGTCATAGTCAACTTAAGAGACCTTTTAACTTTAAAACGGCGTTTTAAATTTAAAATGAGGTTGACGAGGTTTTAAAATCTTAAAAGCGTACTCTAAGTAGACGTTTTCCTATCAAAATTTGCGCAGAAAATACAAAAGTGGTCTTAATTTGAAGAATATGCTTCCCCATTAAAGGATATTTCGAGATTTTGCGATTTTGGATGATACAATCGCAACCAGAAATAGGAAAACGTACAAGGAACGCGAAGATCCTTTTCAAATGAAAAGGGAGGACCGCAAGCAGGTCTTTTCAGCAGCAGTCCAAATAACTTCACGAATTCATTTCACTTCCTATAAAAATTAAATTGTTTACGTTAATAAATTATATTTTACAAACATTTGTTATTTACTTACAGTTTGCTGCGCCATTTTCAAAATCATTTATAAAAGTCAGTTGACACAGGGCGAACTTGCTAAAATAAAATAGTTTTCCCAATGCCGATTGTTTACTTTTTTCATTTTATATTAATGGCCCTGTTTTGTGTCAATCTAGCAAAAACCTGCCTCTAACATGTCTATAACTGACTAAAACTTAAAGCCTGCTCTAAACTTAAAGATTAATTTTAACTAGAAGAGGTTTTAACTTTCGACTATAGCTACGGGCCATTGATTTTTATTAATTTGAATCGGCATCCTTACCATAAAATTATGTATTCATATAAAGTCCATTAAATACACCAATAAAAATTTGGTGTTTTTTCAAATTCAAAATTTGGCAATACTGCCTTTTGTTCGATACTTCCTGCTTTTCTTGTCGAGTTTGTCTTGCTCTCTCATTCTCTGGTATTTGTTGACGTCACGCCCGGTTGCTCTCAGCTCAATTGGCGCAATCTTGTATTCTATCATTTTATGTTTTTATACACATACATTTACCGCTTCTTATTTTTTTCGTCATTTCATAACACAAATGTAAAAAGTAGTAAAAAAATATACAAATAAATACAACTGAGCCAAAGAAATACGCTGGTCATTTGATCCTTTGCATAACATCATGTTAGTCAAAGAGAGAGAAAGAGAAAAATAAGCGAAAAAGTGCCGTGACCACCCTTAGGGGAAAATCTCTAGTTCTGAACTGGGGCGCTTCTAATACATTTAGACCCAATGCTGGTTCGCGATAAATCTCTTTTGCATGCAAACAACTGGCGAATTTAACATGGCGATGTCCTAGGAAGTGCCAATTGCCCCACGCTGCATCCCTTTTTCGATAGTTCCGAACTACCCCTAAATTCTATAGTTCCGACCTACTCCTAAATTCTATTAAATTAAATTTGTTTGAATGATTGTAAGAAATGTATGTTAACATGCCTTTGGCTGTAGCTGAGTTTGCAGAGGTGCTTGCTGTTATTGGGTAGATTCCAGACGGCCCCAAGATGTTAAAATGTTAACATAAACTTTTGCTTTGTATTGCCAAACTATGAAAAAGCATCGTGCGAAGTGCAGAATGGAGCATATTTGAACGAAAAAGCTGCCAAATGCATATCTATGTAAAGTAAACAAGCCCCCACTGCATCCCTTTTTCGATTGTCCCGAACTAGTTCTAAATTCGACAGATAATATCTAGTTCGTGCTGCGTCTAGGGTTGCCAACCGCACTATAATATACAGTATTGTACTATTTTCAGGGTCTGCGTACTATATATTGTTGGAAAAAAATATAGTATACAAAAATACTATATTTCTTCAATTATAAATATAAATATATTTCAGTCATTTGTAAGAAGGAAATGTTTTAAAATGGATGACATTTATACTGAAATATCAATATTAATATAAATTTTACAAAAAAGTTTTATTTAGGCCATTTTAACTTTACAATTCCAAAATTTAATTTCTTTGCTTTTGTAAAATGCAAGAAGCAGCATGTAAAGAGCTATTTTTCTCACTGACAAATTGTTACAAGTAAGAATTTAGCCAATAAAATCTTGCAACTTCCTTTCAAATTTTTCCTCTCCCAACTTCTCCTACTTTGCAAATTTCATGCAAGCTTTTGCGTACAAAAACGCCACAAGATGATAATTTGTAACAATTGTTACGAACTGTCATAAACTAGTACATAAACATACATAGCTTATATTTTATGACAATCGATCATTGGAGCGACGTACTAGATGTCCTTTTCTACAATAAGGTATTGTCGCCAACATTTTTTCGCTCTACTTTTTTGGCAACTATTCATGTTTTAGGGTTGCCAGATTTCTTATGCGCGAAATCAGTACGTTAGACCTTTTCTTGCTACAAAAATCAGTACATTTTTATTCAAAGCAAAATTATGAATGGGCACGTTCAGAAGGCGCAACAGCTCAGTAACTGTTGCAATTGCACCTTCTCAACGCGTCGTTTTGCACTTCTGATCAACTGAACAGTTGCGTGTTAGATGATCGTAATATTTTTATGATCATTTGAGGCAACATGTTGTGTGTTTTGAATTTGACAGCTAATGTATCAAGCCGTTCAGAAGGCGCATTATGATCACTGATTTTTTTAGCAACGGTTGCGCTCACCTTCTGCGCCTTCTGAACCTACCCAATGTAAGTTACATATAATCAGGGTTTGAAAAACTGTCAGCACAGCAGCAACGGCACTTTTATTTTTCTTTTGCTTCGCTTTGAAATTTTTGATTTTCATTCGAACGGCTTCGCTTTTGCTGAGATTTTGAAAATTGTATTCTTTTTATCGGCAGTTTATTGAAAAAATGTATTGCTTCCGATTTACTGTGATTGTGCTTTTGCTGTGCTGTGATATGCTTGACTGTGTTGTACACATGAAGTTTTGCAGCATGGTGTATATCTACATATATACATACATAATAAATATGATTTAGCTGACTCGCCAGGAGAGAGGACTACCCAGAGTGTACGGATTTGGCAATTTCGCGCCAATTTGGCGATTTTTTTTAGATATTTGCGCGTAAAAATTTAGGAAATCGCCATTGGCAATTCGCGCCAATTTGGCGATTTTTTCCCTTAAAATAAATTTTTTCCAATTATAAAAATATGGAAAACTTAGTTTTCCACGATAATTTTACAGAAGAGGCTAATGAACTGCGTAATACACTTGACTTAAGAAGCATATTAAAAGACTGTCAAAAATGTTTAATCTCCCTAATCGAAGAACTCTTGAAACGATTACCTAGTCAAATAAATACTTTTGAAAAAGCTTTGATTTTGTCACCAGAAAAGTGTGTGAATCACAAGAGGGCGAGTTTCAGGGACCTGCCAATTCACTATTTGACTTTGAAGCAAAGAAAAGCAGCGGAAACTGAATATCTAATCTTTTAACTTTCCCATGGAATAACTTTTCTCAGAACAATTCCATCCGACTCTGAAAAATTTTGGATACTTGCTTACGTAGTGAAACCCGCAACGGACAATAAAACGTTTGGAAATATAAGTAAATTCATATTGTTATCCTTGCCGGACTTACATGCTATGTTGAGCCCGTTTTTTCGTAATGAATTCAACAAGAACTAAGTTTCGAAATATCGGATGAGGTTGGAAGGCCTTAATTCAACAGTTCGAATAACCGGTCTATTCTGCACGTCATCAAAGATTTTGTAACCGGAAAATTTTATTACCAAAAATAATATATGACAACAACAGATATGTAAACCATTCAGACACTATTGGTGATTTTGAAGAAATTGTGGAAATAGCTGATCTCGCCTTATTATAGGTTTTTATTTAATTTTTAGCGCCGAGCTCTTAAAAACGAATTGTGAGATTAATCAATTAATATGAGTTATAATAAATTTAATAATTGCGCAGTCCTATTGCAAAATGCCTTGAAACAAATATTTTTAAAAAGTATGCGTATTTTTACAGAAAATTGTTTGTACATCTCTATTATATAAGTGATTTGTGTTATATATTATTACCCTCTGATGGTATTATATTTGTTTTTGGTGTTAAAAACTATATTATAACAAGATATCATTTTTAAAATAAAAAAAAATTATTAAATGGATTTCATGAATTTTATTAAAAAAAAAAATTGGCGATTTTTTTTGCAAAAATTGCGCTGTTTTTAAACAATCTGGACACCCTGGTACTAGAAACAAAATTTGCGATACCATTTCCTTTGCTTAACGAATTTAACATGGCGATGTCATTGGAACCTTCCGAACTGTTCGCGTAGCATGACCTTCGCTAGCAAGTTGCCGTACAATCAGTAGTGTATGGAATCTTTAGTTTATGGTCGTCTCTTGTCACCAGTAGAACTACAGGGTAGTGTATTTGGCATAAATGTAGAATACCTAACATTCTCAAATTAAAAAAATTCATATTGGGTTCGATGGAGATCATTGAGGTGAGCTTAACGATATATATTTTTTTTGGGAAACAACAACTACAACAATTATTGAAGGTCAAAGTTCAAATTAAGCTTTTTTAATTAATATTTCTCGAAAACCTCTTTATGGTAGAGAATTTAATTCTCTTTAATTTGATATACATATTTATACATATACCTTTTATAGTATTCACAAAAACCTAATTAATGTGGAAAAAAAATTCTTTGTTTTAAATCACCTTATTAAGGATTTATAAATATACTCAAAATGGATAGAGTATGAAAAATCTTTAACTTGGTATACGTACATATTTCTATATTACTTGTTCAACTTTTTCCATTTTATGTTTATTTCTGTTATTGGCATAAGTATAAACAGGTATAATACAATTTTGGGTAATATTAATTATTTTATATTTTACGTCTGGCAACCATGTGTATTTCGTTAATAAATACCTCGAAATAAGCGTTATGTTCGTACGGTGTATTAAAAGTGTGAATTTAAAGGTTGTGTGTTGGAAGAAACTACAATAATGGAAAAGTTAAATTTTTTAAAGTTGTGTCAATTGTTTGACTGCAAGGACGAAGGTCCGCTTAGTATGCGAACCCTTCTATTTCTTCAGGAGTGGGGATTAATACAGCGCGAGGGTATATACTTGTGTCCCGAAGGACACGGATTAAAATTAAGAGAGTGCACACAAAGCATAGACGGCTATGTTTGGAGGTTAGTTTCTGTTCTTCATTTTGTAGATTGTGCTGTTGTGATATAAGATTATTTATGTTTTAACGAATAGGTGCTGGGCAGAAATAAAGACGAGCAAACAAAAGGCTTAAAGATGCGATGTTCAGATCTCTTTGAGAAAAAACACTTTTTTTGCAAAATCAAAGTTATCAATTTTTAAAATAATTGCGTTTGCTTATTTGTGGGTTAAGAACGCATCACGTGACTTTATAATGGATGAGCTAGAAATATCGAGCCATACGGCTGGAGATTGGAGCAGTTTTTGTAGGGAAGTAGTTTATGATGGTATGATTGTGAACAAAACCAAAATTGGCGGCAGCGGAAAAACTGTTGAAATCGACGAAAGTAAATATGGGCGACGGAAATATCACCGTGGTCATTGAGTGGAAGGACAGAGGGTCTGGAGTGGAGAGGGAGACGAATCGGTGTTTTCTCGTGCCTGTAGAGAAGAGGGACAAAGATACCTTGTTGACTATAATAAAGGATTGGATCTTGCCTGGTACGATAGTCATGTCCGATCTTTGGAAGATATGTTTATTATATTTTTTGTCTGTAATTTAAATAATACTATGAACATGTTTTTTATTGCTTTTGTTCATAGGCATATGATTGTTTACGAGATGAGGGTTATGTCCATTTCCGTGTCAACCATTCCCTCCATTTCAAAGACCTGGATACCGAGCAGCACACGAATACTATTGAAGCGTTGTGGCGACACGTTAAATGCTCGATGCCTCAGTATCATCGTAAAAAAACCATTTTTAATGGTTATTTGGCCGAATTCATATCTGGCCGTAACTGTAAAAATTTGGACACGGATCCATTAAAATGTTTTTTAAAAATGGCTGGGAATCTCTATGACCCATGTCATATGAAAGATGTTAAAGAGGAGGAAATTGTGAAATAGAAATTTCTTAGTAAAAATGAAAAATTTGTTTTATTACTAAAATAACTTTAATTTATTAGGTTTATTATTATCTCTTTGTGGGTTTCAAGGGTATATAACATTTCTTGTGTGTGTGCAACACAGAAAGGAGAATTCTACTCGGTGAGGGTTATAATCTATAAGTGCGACCGAAGGCCGCCTAGGCAGAAAGAAGTTCTGAGCAGAAATACTTTGACCTCCTTTTCTGGCAACACAGAAAGAGAATTCTACTTTGTGAGGGTTATAATCTATAAGCGCGGTGGAAGGCCGCCTACGCAGAAAGGTGTTCTCTGCAAAAGGTATTCAGCGCCATCTCTTCGCAACACAGGAAGAGAATTCTACTTTGTGAGGGTTTAATCTATAAGCGCGGCGGAAGGCCGCCTACGCAGAAAGGTGTTCTCTGCAAAAGGTGTTCAGCGCCTTTTCTTCGCAACACAGTAAGAGAATTCTACTTTGTGAGGGTTATAATCAATAAGCGCGGCTGAAGGCCGCCTACGCAGAAAGATGTTCTCTGCAAAAGGTGTTCAGCGCCTTTTCTTCGCAACACAGAAAGAGAATTCTACTTTGTGGGGGTTATAATCAGAGGTGGGCACTACCCCAAACAAGCGTGCGCTAAAAGTGAGAATAGGTTAGTGTGCCTAATTCATTTTGCATGCTGTCGTGTTCTCATCGCTGCGCTCTCGCTTGTATACGTACACGCGACGCTTACGCTCTTTTAGCACCTGCTAACTCTCTGCCCATGCCTGGTTATAATCCATAAGCAGTGTTGCCAGGTCTTGGGCATGAGAAAACGTCCCTCTTGGCCTGAAAAAACGTCATTTCAGCGCCTTTTCTTCGCAACACAGTAAGAGAATTCTACTTTGTGAGGGTTATAATCAATAAGCGCGGCTGAAGGCCGCCTACGCAGAAAGATGTTCTCTGCAAAAGGTGTTCAGCGCCTTTTCTTCGCAACACAGAAAGAGAATTCTACTTTGTGGGGGTTATAATCAGAGGTGGGCACTACCCCAAACAAGCGTGCGCTAAAAGTGAGAATAGGTTAGTGTGCCTAATTCATTTTGCATGCTGTCGTGTTCTCATCGCTGCGCTCTCGCTTGTATACGTACACGCGACGCTTACGCTCTTTTAGCACCTGCTAACTCTCTGCCCATGCCTGGTTATAATCCATAAGCAGTGTTGCCAGGTCTTGGGCATGAGAAAACGTCCGTCTTGGTCTGAAAAAACGTCATTTCCTACCCAAAAACGTCTTTTTCAAATGTACAAAAAATTGTACTTATTAAACTTTTATTGTATACAAAGGTACATATCGTCGATGTTTATGCAAAACCGCCCATCGTCCAACTGCAAAACCGCCTATCTTATGGCACTAAAATTTTACAGGAGAGCAAAAAAACGGGTTTTCTCTGAAGGCATTGCCTTGATAGGCGGTATATTCTCTACCTATTATTTTACAAATCTCTTGTTTTAATAACGATTTTACGATTTTTATGCATAAATCTCGATACCTGGAGTTCAAGGTTACCAAATATCATTTTTGTTACAATGGCGATTTAGGCGGTTTTGCAAAAACATCGACGATATGAACGTAAGGTATATTAAAATGTCATTTCGACCGAGCGCATTTAAAATTCATTGTAAACTGGATTGAGATCGTTAAAATAAAAATCATTTTATACATACACTTGCGATCAGCTGATTAAGTCATCAATATTTTGATCGATTATGGCTGTTTCTCTTTTGTTTATTTAATGTTTATTATTTTTCAATAAAAGCCAAGCTCATAACTAACAAAATATAAATCCATATTTCAAACTTTGTGCAAAAATAATAAAATATCCAGAAAGTTTCAGCTAGATTTTCAATTTTTTATTTAGGTTCTTTCAAACTCATCAAATTTCAGGGTATTAATGTGCAAGTTTAAAAATGCTAAATAATCGCGCTGATTTTTAATATTTTTTTTCCTTGTAGACATTTGGTTAGGGGGTCGGTTGTCGACAATGCTAAAATACGTTCTGTTAAGAAGGAGCATAGCAATATTTCAGCCTTTTTGCGTTCATTAAATTTTCAATGAGCCTTAAGACCTACTTTTTCTGACTTTTTATGCTGCAACAGTTTTTTTGATGCTTTTGCGAGCGTGCGTGTTGCAATAGATCGGCTTGTCCTGATTTGGTTTTTAATGGGCAATTGCAAACATTATAGCAAGCCTCGTAACCTCAAGTGTTTACTAGGGATGTCAAATCCCGAAATTGCGGGATCCCGTTCTTTTTTAAGTCCCGAATATCCCGGGATTAGTCGATTTAAATCCCGGGATTGCTGCAAAAAAATTTTTTGTTGGCCAATTAAATTTTTATCACAAATATCCCCTCTCAAGGGCAAATTAAGAATTTTTTGCAACCCTTAATGCTATAATTTCTTTAAGATCGCATTTCCATCAAAAGAATATACTGATAATATCTTAAATTGATCTCAAACAGTGATTTAAAAAAATTTATATAGTTAGCAGTTACTGCTGTACCAAATACAGTCACTTACAAAAATATTTTGCATCGATCTTTTTTGCAATATTCAAAATATTTTTCATGGTATTTTTTTGTTAATTAAAAAAAATATATAGCTCATTTTACAACAACAATTATGTAAATCACAATTTCACACTTTAGAGAAAGTTGGTTTAAGTTCACCAAATTATCATAAAAATATCAAACTTTTTAATCATAATTTAAAAAAAAATCTATTATGCAGTTTTATAGCCCATTCAATTTAATACAATAAAGTGCAATTTTAAAGTTGCTAAAAACTCCCCTGATTTTTGAATTTCTTTACTGACGATGTTGGGCATTTTTATAACGAATTTTTTGTGGCAAAAAAAAAATATATTAAATGTCAACGGGATGTTTTAGCAACTTCAAAATCGCACATACGTATATATTTTTTTAAATTAACAAAAAAAAATACCATGAAAAATATTCTGAATATTGCAAAAAAAAATCTATGCAAAATATTTCTCGGAGTGACCGTATATGCATTTGTACTTGTAGTACAAAAACTATGTTATAAATTAATGAGGATATGTACATACATACATATATGTTTGTCAAATTTTATGTTTGTTTTTTGTTGATTGAAAATACTGATTATCGCCTTAATAAATATGTAAATGAATTACAATAAATTGTACTTTTTTTTTGTTATATCAATCTGATTTAAAATACTATAATAGGATGATCACAGATGTGTTGCACTTTAACCTGAATTTCGGGACACTCCCGGGATCCCGGGATTGTATTTTCAGATCCCGAAAATCCCGGGATCGACAAAACCCCGAAAATTGACATCCCTAGTGTTTACACAACCAGCCTTTGAATACGGTATCCTTATATCATGTCCCCACCGGAGCTAACCACGTAGTTATGGCTATTGAGTTGGTTCTCCCGATAACCCACTTGATTTAGCGTAGTTTCGCCATATAAAAATGACAGCACTTAACCATTTCACTGAGATGGTTAAAAGCTAACCAACTCGAAACCACGTCGAAAGTCTGATACAACCCTGTGCTTTCCCGCCATCTGTGGGTCATTAGTGTTAAAATGTAAAGAATTCGTTCCCTACTAGTGTTTGGACTCAACTAAGATCAGATTAGATTTACTCCGGTTTTTGAAAAAATTTGAAATCTACTCCTCTACTCCGCTTGACTTCAAATCTATTCCGTTTTTTTCATTCATGTTATGCCCCTCTTGGGGCCGTTTTTTGAGTGTTCACCACCGGTTTCAGTAAAAAAATTGAAAGTTAGCCAAATCTCACTGTTAAAAAGTAACTCTTTCATAGCAATGCGTCAATAAAGTAACTTCGTTATTTTTTGATGTATGGCTGTACAAATTGGCGGATGCAGAACTTTACTTAACTTGTTAAAAAATATATGTAGAATGAAATTTATATAAAGTAGAAAAGGTTTGCTTTTTAAAAAATTAAGTGTTAGATACGTTCTACTATATAGAAAATGCTAAAAATTACCTAAATATGTAACATATTATCCTTACATTGCCCCGCGTTCTTATTTTGCATGAATAGAAAATATTTTAGTCAAACAATTAATGTCAGAAACAAAAATAAAAAATTCAATCTAGTACAGAAAGCTTGTTTTTGCTCCGATTTTTGCAGTAATTTAGTCCTGAATCGATTTTTGGAGGTCCGAACACTGTTCTTTACATTTGTACTGTTTTATAAACCTCAAACCGCAGTGTGGACAGCAATAGTTAGTGATGTGGTTAAGTTCGATTTGAGATGGTTAACTTTTTGGTGGGGACATGGTATTAGTCCAAGAATCCAGAAAAATTCGCGTACCCTTGGTTTGCATCATATTTAGGTCATCCGTGTCCAAATCATAAATATCTTTTGAAGCAGCTGATGCAAAACACAACGCTTGTAAAGATTTATTAAGAAGATAATTCAAAATCAGTTCTACTTTCAAGATTTAGTAACAGAGAAAAATTACTGGGAAGTTAAAAAAACGTAATTTTTTGCACAAAAAACGTCCAAACGTCAATAGGATACAAAAAACGTCCAAATGACGTTAAACACGTCAACCTGACAACGCTGTCCATAAGCGCGGCCGAAGGCCACCTACGCAGAAAGGTGTTCTCTGCAAAAGGTGTTCAGCGCCTTTTCTTCGCAACACAGAAAGAGAATTCTACTTTGTGAGGGTTATAATCAGCGTTGCCAGGTTGACGTTTTTAACGTCATTTGGACGTTTTTTGTACCCTGTTGACGTTTGGACGTTTTTTGTGTAAAAAATGACGTTTTTTAACTTCCCAGTAATTTTTCTTTGTTACTAAATCTTATCAGTAGAACTGATTTTGAATTATTTTCCTAATAAATCTTTACAATCTTTCGGTTTTGCTGCAGCTGCTTCAAAAGATTTTTTCTGGAATTTTGGACTAAGCATCCCGTGTTCAAAGGCTGGTAGTGTAAATACTTGGGGTTACGAGGCTTGCTGTAATGTTTGCTATTGCACATTAAAAGCCAATTCAGGAAAGGCCGATCTATTGTAGCAGGCACGCTCGCAAAAGCATCAAAAAAGCTGTGCAGCACAAAATGTCAGAAAAAAGGAGGCGACTTTTTTAAGACTTCATAGAAAATGTAATGAACACAAAAAAGACTGAAATATTAGGTCCATTCAATAACTTTTCCAGTAAGTACTTGCGGCGAGAGCGTAAAAGAAAAATAGAGAGTAAAATTTAGAGCAAGAGAAAATTTTCAGAAAAAGTTATTGAACGCAAAACTAGTAAAAACTTGCAGCTGAAGCCATTTTGACACTTTCTGATGGTTAAGTTTTAGCGCGCAATTTTCTTTTTAATTGGGAATAGTTCCCATCGTCGTAAGAATAAAAAAATATACAATAGATTTAAATTTTTCATCCATATTTTCATTTCACTAATTATGTTTCATCAAATCATCCTCTTAAACAGTTTGTTTACATTTGAATTTGAAACATAACCTTACTTTTTGACTCCTGCCAATTCCTGCTAGTAAAATTTTTACTTGCAAGAATTTGCAGCTCTCTCGGGTTGTTACGCTCTCGAATTCGCTCCCTCTTGCAAATATTTTGGGTTATTGAATGCATTCCCAGTAAAAACTTGCAAGTACTAGCAACAATTCGTAGCAATTTTTTGATATTGAAGGGACCTATTGCTATGTTCCTTCTTAGCAGAACGTAATTTAGCATTTT
The DNA here is from genome assembly GCF_001687245.7 of Rhagoletis zephyria. Taxonomy (NCBI): domain Eukaryota; kingdom Metazoa; phylum Arthropoda; class Insecta; order Diptera; family Tephritidae; genus Rhagoletis; species Rhagoletis zephyria. The sequence continues at coordinate 53,672 of NW_016158648.1, forward strand.
CGACAACCGAACCCCTAACCAAACGTCTACAAGAAAAAAAAAATTATTAAAAATCAACGCGATTATTTAGCCCCTTTAAACTTGCACATTATTGCCCTGAAATTTAATGGGCTATCAAACTGCATACTCAAAAAAAATTCTAAAAACTCTGAATAAAAAGTTGAAAATCTAGCTGAAAATTTTAAGATTGTTTATAATTTTTGCAAAATTTTTGTGGATTTATATTTTGTTTGTTAATGAGCTTGGAAAAATAATAAACATTAAATAAACGAAAGAGAAACAGCCAAAATCGATCAAAATATTGATGACTTAATCAGCTGTTCACAAGTTTAGGTATAAAACTATTTTTATATTAACAACCAGTTTACAATGAATTTTAAATGTGCTCTGTCGAAATGACATTTTAATATACATTACGCACATATCGAGTCCTAACCGTCAAAAAAACGTAAGCGTACCTTTGTATACAATAAAAGTTTAATAAGAAAAATTTTTTGTACATTCAATTGAAAAAGACGTTTTTGGGTAGGAAATGACGTTTTTTCAGACCAAGAGGGACGTTTTCTCATGCCGAAGACCTGGCAACACTGAATCCGACAGCTAATATTTGCGCTCTTTAAGCACTTGCTAACTCCCTCCTACTCAGGCTTGTCTATGAGGGACGCAAACATTTCCTCTCTCTCGCNACACACACAAAAACACTGTATACTTTTTTTCCACAGTAATTCAATTTTTGTGAAAACTATAAAAAGTATATGTATAAATATGTATATCAAATTAAAGAGAATCAAAATTTTCCAAATCCTTGAAGAGGTTTTCGAGAAATATTAATTTTAAAAATGCTTAGTTTGAACTTTGACCTTTAATAATTGTTGTAGTTGTTGTTTCCCAAAAAAAAATATATATATCGTTATGTTCACCTCAATGGTTTCTATCGATCCTATTTTTTTTTTTTATTCGAGAATTGTATGTATTGTGCATTTGTTCCGATACTTTCGGCTGGCAGAAATGAATTTTTGAAAACTATGAATATTATTACGAGTGTAAAGGCAAATATTTTTTTTCTTGTTATTTAAAGTCTCACAATTTATATATAGATATTTATAAGTTGATTTGGTAACTCTTATAACGGAAACACAACCCGGATTTTGTTTGCACACGCCACTGTTATAGGACCTCTAAACCACACAAACACATTGCGCAATATCGGGCTTGGAACGGACGTTTGTGCGGTGTATGGGGTCGTTTTTACTAAATTGCATAGTTATTGCGCTAAAATAAAAATTATTTTGATATTTTGCTCATGCTTGTGTGATTGGACAATAATTTGTGCTGCGTATGGCGACAACTGCGAAATTTTTAGTCTAGTTTTGATTTTGGTGTCCAGATCGTGCTGTAAAATATGGATAAAAGCGTAGAAAAAATACTTATTTTTAATTTATTTTTTTTTACGTTTCAAGGCTGAAGCTATCAAAATATACAACGCACATTCATATTTCTTGCATATATTTACTTGAGCAACGTTTCTTCAAAATAAGGTTTGCGCAATTTTATGCTGTAGTAATTTCCATAATATTGACTTGTACAAGTCTCGGGCAAGTTTTTTGTGTGGTTTAGGAGCCCTATAAGTTTGTTTTTCATTATGAAAATAAGCAGACAGAAGCAAGAAATACATTTTTTTTTATAATTATGGATTTAATTATAAAATTTTATTTATTATTTGTTTTTTTTTTTTAAATAATAGTTTAAGAAACAACAGTTTTGTTTGCTTTTGATACTTTTTCTGCTGGTAACTGATATATTTTTTTCAAGCTCGCGGCAACGCTGATCACGATGTGTGTTTGTGGCGAGATGTTAACCTTATGTTATTTATAGTGGACGTGATGTTAACTCCTCTGCTCTGTTCCGGGTCGCCATGTTATTCATAGTGGTCGTGATGTTAACTTCTCTGCTCTGGTCCGGGTTGTAATATTACGGCCGCCGAAGAAAAATAAATTTGTATGTGGTGCGTCTTCTGTATACTGTTTATTCTGTGGTTATAGTCAAACTTCTTTGCTTTGTGTTGCTTCCCTGCCGTTGTGCTTCCAAAAATTACTTTTGAACTGTCTGATTGTTTACGAAGTTTCACAGCAAAATGGCAGCCAAAGCATTTGCTTTTTTCTGAATTGCTGTTGCACAGCAAAAACAAATTAAATTTAAAAACCCCGCATATAATACTTTAAAACGCCAGAGTACTTGTTTTTAACAATATTTTGGTATATAAATAAAATATAGCTCATAAAAAATACGTGTTATTAATTTTAACATGAGTTATTAACAAAAATGAGATCATTTCCATTTTCAGTGTTTAAATAGTCAAAGAATTACGTATTTGTTAAAACCGTGGAAAAGTACCTCTATTTAAGGACTTCATCTTTGTCTTGCATGCAAAACTCTTTTACAATGTCAATAAATTGAGAAAAAATAATTGTAAGCTATATGCAAAAGAAATTCGAATATTCAAATTTGTTGTAATTAAAATGAAAATTATTTTCGAGATAACTAACAACACTCGACTAAACAATGTCAGCCTTCCTTTTAAATAATTTAAGCTCCATCATATCGCAACTGGTACATAACGACCCGGCGATATGCCCATAAAACAATTGACCTTTTTGTTATATTAATTTCTTGGGCATATCAAACATTATCTGAAACATGTCAATTATGATTAAATTATTTTCTTCTTACTTTTTAAAGAACAGTTTAAGGAAGTTCCAATCCTAAAGTATTTTGTTTGAATTGAAAATTCAGAACAAATCAGTACAAATTTTGAAAAATCAGGACATTAGCGTACTGATTGAAGAAATGAATAAAATCAGTACAAGAGTTGAAAAATCAGTACGTCTGGCAACCGTATCATGTTGCCTCTTTTCTATAAATGCACTGGAATAGCTATCCGCCAGTTAAAAGGTGATTGAAAAACTCGAAGCCTTTATTCAGTAGAACAAACAGTCGAATAATGTTATTCATTAGTTAGGTATCTGAGATTTTACCTGACAATTGAAAAACCGACCGTAAAAAAAAGAAAACTGGAGTATAGCTTGCTAAATAAAATAAAATAAATTTTCAAAATGGACTATAATTTGGTTAATAATATTTCACTTTAAATGGAGCTATAAATTTTTTTTTCGTTTGGTGGTCTTCAAGCTTTGTGGGCAATGAAAATGTTCAATTTAGAGTATGTGGAATGAGAATCATGTTGCAATTTCTTGCTCTTTGAATAATGGGCTTTTTTCTTAGAAAACTTCTACGTATGTGTTGCCGTACTTTTCGATGTTTGAATAGAAGAAGGTTGACTTCAGATGCAAAAAAACCGCCGTTTTAATTTTTTGCCGAAAAATATTATTAAAGGGTGCTCCTCGATATGCAAGTACATAGGTGAAAAATTAATTATTTCATTTTTTGTTCAAACTTGTACGTTATGCTATTTTTTTAACTTTATACTTGCCTTATTATAAGTAATATACCTGTTGTTCTAGTGTCCTTTCACATAAATGAGTACAAATTTATGCAAATAAAATACAAATACCAACACTTGTCATACTTACATATATCCAAAGGAAACAAGTTTTTATTTGAAGCACCTATGATTAGAAAAAAATACATAGCAAAAATGTGGTCTGCTATTTTAAACTTAAATTATTTAGCTCTGAATCCAATAGTGTCACATTGTAACAATGTATATAAGGGGTATTCTTTCTAAATGTTACAGTCCCCCATTTATATGAGTTTGTGGTGAAAAGGGAAAAAATTATAAAATTTGGTCGCCATATTGGACTCGCCATTTTAAATTCCAAAAATCTGGCATCGGATGCGAAATCAGCGACCTCCAGATCTCCCCTTAAATATACGTTTTTGGTGAAAAATTTGGTCACCATACTGGATCCGCCACTTTGGATTTCAAAAACTGTACGTCATATTCGAAGTCAGCGACCCAAACACCAAATTTCAAATCAATTTGGTTACTTCTCGATTTTTGGCCAGTCAGTTGTCCTAGGCACTATCCTACGATTCATGTTATTTTCCTGAAACTAGAAAGCCGAAGGGTCGGCGATATTCTATCAAATACGCTAACTACGACAAGGTTAAAATAGCTATATCTGAAATAATCTGGCCTGAGTACGATGGGGATGTTGAGAACAGTGCCTTACACTTTAGTAAAATCTTGAATAATATATTCAGTAAACTCATTACTCTTGTTAAAGAAAATACCGGACCTAGTAACTCGTTGTGGTTTAACTCAGAGCTAAATCATTTAAAAAATCAAAAAACTAAATCATTTAAACTTTATAAAAAATCCGGCCTGTCTTCTCACTACGCCGCGTACTCCATCCTTCGTCATAAATACAATGCCTTAAACAGAAAATGTTACAGGAATTACATTAATAAAATTCGTTATTTTTGTTAAATCAAAACGTAAAATAAATGGGTTTCCCTCGACACTGAAATTAGATGATGTTATTTCTAGTGATGATGATATGATTGGTGATATGTTTGCAAATTATTTTGAATCGAACTATTCTCTCGAGCCAAATGAAAAAACTTCTAGCTTCTCCTTCATTTTTATAGTTTAAAAAATTCTTTTCTAAGCGGTCCGGGTGGTATTCCCTCCTGTGTCCTAATAAGTTGTGCTGATTATCTATATAAGCCATTAACAAACATCTTCAATGCTTCTCTAAAGCAAGGAGTTTTCCCCTCTTTGTGGAAGGAGTCGTATATCTTGCCGCTTTATAAAAATGGAAGCAGGTCGAATATTGCGAATTATAGGGGAATCGTTAAGCTGTGCGCCATTCCTAAAGTATTTGAAGAAATCGTTACAAAAGAACTATCTTATTCCATAACGCCCGTTATCGATGTATCACAACACGGCTTTTGTAAAGGTAAATCAAGTGTATCAAACCTTATGATTGCTTCGACATATCTGAATCGCTTTTTTGTAACTAAATAAATTAATATCTTTAACCGGGAATGATAAATTACATAATATTTNCACCTGAAAGTGCAATCCGGAAATATTACAGTACGGATATATAGCGAAAAGAAAAAGAAACCGAGCAAGCATACATATTATTTCAAAAATGACACATACACCCCTATTCTGCAACTCTTTCGTATTCGGATTTTGCTACGAATCGTAGAAATAGTATGCTGCAATCCGAATCGTATTTTCGAACTTTCGAAATTCGTAACATTGGCATGCCTAAAAACGAACGAGTAACCTTTTTTGCGTAATTTTGTCCGAAAATAATTCTGTGTCGAAGGTGAGATAAAAGATGTAAATCGATGTGTTTGCAGGANATATTTATGACTGCTTAGTACAATTGTAATCGGCTTCGTGTATTTTCGCGACCGCTTAAGACAATACGACCATGGTCAACAGCTTGTCCACAGCGCGGAGCGGAAACTAGAGCTTTCCGGCTGCCACACATTCAAAGTAAAGACTTCGGGAAGATGGATCGGAAACTCGTTCTTTCCGACCATGATGAACAGCTTGTCCACAGCGCGGAGCAGAAACTAGAGCTTTCCGCCTGCCACACATACAAAGTAATGTCTTCGGGAACATGGATCGGAAACCCGGCCTTACCGACCATGATCAACAGCCTGTCCGCAGCGCGGAGCGGAAACTAGGTCTTTCAGCCCGGCGCACTCAAAAGTAGACTGAAGACCAGGCCTCGCCAGCTACCAAACCTGCTGTTTTATATTATTATTATTATTATTACAAATTAATATGTATAATTAGTCTACTCTGTAATATATCACACATACTTAAATATCTAAATATTTTATTCTCATTTGTATGTAAGAAAACATTTTTCTGTAGACCAAATAAATAAATAAATAGTAGTCGCCAGACCATAGTGCCCTGCATGGTTGTAAGCCGCACGACCGTACTCAGCAACTGTTTGCTTTTATTCCATATATACAGTGGCNCCTTTTTTGCGTAATTTTGTCCGAAAATAATTCTGTGTCGAAGGTGAGATAAAAGATGTAAATCGATGTGTTTGCAGGAAATATTAGTGGTGTTCATTTAAACAGATAAATTTGCCTTTCGCATATACGTATATTTTTATACACTGCTTTATATAAACAAGCAAAAAATAATCTTTGTTGTCCCTTATCGAGAAACTCGGCCCCATTTGGTTATTTGTACAATGATTTTCGGTTGTTGCGTCCAAACGCATAACGCGAATCCGAAAACTTTAACATACACGTATAATCAAAAGAATTAACTTTTTTTAGCTTATTAATAAATTCGGTCTGCACTATGCACTTTTTTTTGCAAATTTCGCAAAAATACTGTGGATGGCGTAGCCGGAGTGATATGCACAAGAAATGTTGTATAGCTTTGACANGTAGTCGCCAGACCATAGTGCCCTGCATGGTTGTAAGCCGCACGACCGTACTCAGCAACTGTTTGCTTTTATTCCATATATACAGTGGCGGATTTAAATATTTGCCGCCCCTAGGCAATTCATAACTTTCCGCCCTTTTTTCACGAAAAAAAAAATATATATATATATCAAATATGAGTGTTATTGTCAGTGCTTTATTACAATATAGTTCGTTAATAATGAAATACATAACGGAATTAACAAATTCGACATCAGCATGGATAAGGTATTCAACAAAAACCCTCTTTCAAACACTTCTTTTTCACAGTTCTTTACGTCTTGATTTTTCAGCTGCGAATTCGCGGATAATATCTTCACAATCGATAGATAGAAACAAATCTGACTCTATAGTCAGCAACGCAAGAGCATTCAGTTTGTTTTCGCTCAATGAAGATCTGAGATAGTTTTTCACGCGTTNAAGCAAAAAATAATCTTTGTTGTCCCTTATCGAGAAACTCGGCCCCATTTGGTTATTTGTACAATGATTTTCGGTTGTTGCGTCCAAACGCATAACGCGAATCCGAAAACTTTAACATACACGTATAATCAAAAGAATTAACTTTTTTTAGCTTATTAATAAATTCGGTCTGCACTATGCACTTTTTTTTGCAAATTTCGCAAAAATACTGTGGATGGCGTAGCCGGAGTGATATGCACAAGAAATGTTGTATAGCTTTGACATGCAGAAGCCCCTCTTCTCCTGCAACACAGAAGCAGAAGCAAGCGCAACAGGGGGTGGACCTAAGAATGCGCATTTTTTCAATGGCTTGGAAGAATCTGTTATTGCATTAACTGTATTGAGAATCAGTTCTTCAGGCATAGGAGGTTGTGGTTGAACAATTCAACCCGAAGTTGACATAGATGCGTCCATGGTTACTATGCCCGACAGCTCCGCATATCGTTGGGAATTCACCTCCATAGCGCGCTCTTACCCTGCTGCTATAATAGCAAATGCAAGCGTAGCTACGAATTACGAATTACGAAAATTCGGGTTCTAGAATAAGGGGGATAAACTCAAAACAAATCTCAGTGGCGGTGGTAAAAATTTTAGATTGAAAAACGAAATTTGAATTTTATGTGCATAAATTAAATTTAAAAAATGTTGCATCGATGTTTTTTATGTGGAAAAAGCCTTGAATTCGTATATTTATTAAAAGTAATTTTTTTCTAAATCGCTATTGGCATTTTGCATTAAACCACAGTTTTCCAAAAGATGAAAGCGTCTGCAAGAAATGGGTGCCGCATCGATCCACCTCTAGCGATGTTTTAAAAAATGTTCGAATTTGTAGAAATCATTTCACTCTGAATGACTTCAAGGCTGCAAAAAACAATGGCAAAGGACGTTTAAATAAAAATGCGCTTCCTTCGGTGCAAGTTTTAATTTCACCGCACCAAAATGTGCTCGCATCTCGTAAGCAGCATTACCGAATTGACGATTTCGTCGTCATTTTGACATTTTTTTAGCTGAATGACGATTTGACGATTTTTACCCCGTGATGACGATTTTTTAATTGAGTTTTTCCACTAAATTACATTTGTATGTATGTAAAAAATTTGTTGCAGGAAAACGAGATCCAAAGTACAACCAGCATTTATTTAGTTTTTTTTCTACAACCGTGCTTTTAGTTATGTAGAATTTGTTCTAGAATTGTTACCAAATAGTTAATTTGCACTGCTGACACTGATTTGACAGAGACAGAAAAGTGGGAGAGGGAATTTGTTCAGTTTTCTTTCGTTAGTCTGGTAAACTATGCTTATCAACAGCAGATTCGTAGCTTTTTTCCCTAAAAAAACATAAATTGTAACAGAAAATTTAAGGTATTTTACTTACCCGTATGCGTTATGCCTTTCGGCAGCGGGCGGATTTAAAATTGAATAAACATCGAACAGCTGATTGCAGTTTACCAACTACCAGAAAAATTATCAAGCTTCCTTCACGTTAATTCGGTAACCGGTACACCGATTATAAAATAATTTTACACAAACAAAATACATTGGGAAAAATTACCGAACACCGAGTACTAAGCTCGGTGTGAAGACCCTACTTTAAAACTAGACCAAAATCATCAAAAACTTCAAACCAGTGGAGTTCAACTATTTAAAAGCAGTTGTGTTCATGGACGTAGCCAGGTAGGGAACTTCCGAATTTTTGCCTAGATATTCAAAAATAGTACCAGGAAATGCTTGCTCGATAATTTCGGCCCCACCTAACTTTCAAGTTTTTTTCCTATATATAACATATATAACAAATTATACACCCAATGCTAACAAAATAATTAGTAAATTGATTTAAAAAGTGGATATGTGGATCATCCGGATCTGTATCAAATTATTCTCTCTTACTTCAAAGCATTTCCATTTAAAAAAGGGTAAAAACCTGGCAGCGGTCGACAATGAGCGAAAATGGATTGAACGGTAAACTAATAAATAATTTTTTAGTTCAATTGTTTATTAGTTTGTATTTAGGTTTGTGTCTTCTAAGCGTACATCAAAAGTTTTGTATCACAGAACCAATCTGAGATTATTCATAGAAATATAGACCGGTTTGGTGAACAGCCAAGACGTTTACTTCTTAAGTACCCTGCAGTGAAACCCCAAACTAGTCAGGAAAAATACTAGTTTACAACTAGAATTTCCTGACTGAAACCGAACTAGTTCGAAAATTACCAGACTTGCACCAAGTACAAACGATTTATTCATGTCCTGTTTTATTTGACTTCGACAGTTTAATACAATAAATTACACAAAATATTATAACTTTTATTTAAGTATATTGTGAACCATTAAAGGGAATACGTATTCAATTATACCAGACCTGTTAAATAATGATTAATATTCATAATGATTTTTAATTAAAGCATGTTTCTTTGGATAACCGTTTAATGAGTAATAATTAATTACGTAAAAAACGTTAATTAATTCATTATTTTTATTATCATTATTTTGTTATTTTTGATCATTTTCAATTATTTTTGACATGTTTTAATTACACGATTATAATTATTTGATTAATTTCTATTATTGATCATCAGGGAAAATTATAGACAAAAATGAAGAATATTTAATAACTGCTTGAATTATTTATTTATTTTATTCTTATCCAAATCTCAAATTTTAAACATTAATTATTACTTTTATAAAATATTAAAAAAAAAGACTTAAATGTGCAAAGTTAATAAATTTAATTTATTTTAATGAAAACTTTTATTTTTATTTTAGTTCACTCAAAAATGAACTTAAGAATTCATTTTAATTTTAACTAAAATGTTTTCTTTTGCATATTCAATGTTATTAAAAAAGATAAAATTATAGTATATATTGTACCTGAAACCTTTTACTTTTACTAACACTTAATGAAAAATGTGTAATATATTAAAGTGTAACTAATCAAAAGTGTTTTATTGTATATTCATGAATTCACTTTATTTTTATTTTTATTTTTTTTTGAACTAGTATGAGAATCGTATATTTCTGACCGAAATCTGACAAATTGCCATCTCGTAGGACATCCCCATGTTAAAAATACCAGTTGATTGCACGGAAAAAAGATAGTTGGCTGACTAGTTGGGCATGCGGTTCGTACTAGTCGTGAGGTAGTTTACAACTAGTACATTTGACTACAGGGTAATTAGAGCAGATGGCACAAAACAAATAGCGCACATAGATTTCTATAATAAAAATAACATAGTAGAGGCTGATAATATATCTATTTTAAATTATAGACAAGTTAATGGCCCTTAATGAATTTTTTATTTATTACACGGTGTCACAAAAGAAAATCAAGTAATATATTTAGCATAAATCAATATACCAGCATAAAAAATCTGCATACTCAAAATGTTCAATACGTCCTCATATTTATACATACGTATGTATATAATTTAAGAGAAGTTATTACGCTGCAAACCACAATTGTAAATTGTTAGTTTACCTTGCAAAATTGCGGAGGAATATTACAGAGTATACGGAAAAGTTTATTTCTTAACATTTTTTATTTTGACTAACATCTGGTCCGGCTATTTGGTTTACTATACATGTATGTAGAGCTATGAATTTAAAAAATACATCAGGGTTTAGTTGAGATATTCGCCTTTGACAATGAATGTTTTGTACATTACCCAGTACTGCAAAGCTTTTGACTGCCATTCACCTGGGAGTAGCCAGAAGTGATTCGTGTGCTTACGGTTCAAATCGCAGCTCACTACGTCCGGATATTTATATCCATGAATCCTCTGGGTACCGACCAAACACCCGTTTGAGTTCGGCCACGTTAAAACCCTGCCCAATGAAAAAAAAAACACACATGCCTCGAATGATATCCCTTTCTTTTGATGACGATCACGGCAAACATAGGAAGGATTATGATTTGAGGGTATGCACCTGGAATATCCGAACCCCTAATCGGGAAGGTGCCTCTGCCCGGCTGGTTGATGTCCTAGGGAAAATAAAGGCTGACGTCACCGCCATACATGAAATGCGATGGACGGGGCGAGGAAGGTAAGCGTGGGGCCTTGCGACGTCTACTACAGTTGCCACGTAAGGGAGCGCAAGTCGGTGTTGGATTCTTGGTGGGAGAGAGACCGGCGTTCACTATAGTGGACGAACGTCTATCCACAATCCGCATCAAAGCGAGATTCTTCAACATCTTGCTCATATGTGCCAATGGCACGATTGAAGAGAAGGACGAGGTATCCAAGCATCTCTTAACTTAAAGCGTACATACCCAGTGGGAAAATGTAATGTATAGTTATCGAAAAAATAAACAGTAAAACAACCCTTTTCACATCCGAAAATGCATTTTTCCCCCACGGCGATGTCCTAAGAAAAGTGGGGCATTCAATTTTGCATCACCTAGTATCGAGAAATTAATGCGATTTAACATGAAATTTTTGGGACCATTTGGATACACTAGAAAGCTGATTACATAGTTGACAGTAATAGAATCGAGAACTCATAAGAAATACATTACACTATTTATCACGCATGTAATGCACTGTACTTTTCCGACTGGGAATTAGCGCTGCCCCTGACACCTATAAAAATCGTGCTTGGCGAATTAAATGCCAAGGTGGGCAACGAAGGAATCTTTGGCGAGAGTGACGGAAAATTCAGCCTCCACATAGAAACAGTGCGCTGAGTCTGATCGACTTCGCCGGGGCCCGAAACTTGGCAGTATGTAGTACTGTGTTCTGGCATAAAAAGATCCATCAAGCTACATGGGTGTCTCCAGATCGAAAAACGAGAAACCAAATCGAGCTTGTTGTGATAGCTGGAAGGTACACTTCCAGTGTTTTAGATTAACATACACTCCGAGAGCCAAACATCGACTCGCACCACTGTATTGATGCAGCCAATATACGACCCCACCTCGGTGCAGCAAAAAAAGGGCCCCCAATAATGCAAGCAAAGTTCAACGTCGAAAAGCTGCAATCAAAACAGACGGAATATGGATTCGCCGCTCGACTCTCACACCTGCTGTGAGAGAGCACTCTTCAACAAACCGACAGACGCGAGCAGTGGAACCACATTTCCCGCTCATTACTGGTACGATGAGGAGCATCCAGAAGTTGCAGAGAAAAATGTTTGAAATGCTGGCCGACAGAAAATTTTTAGCAGAGAGTTGAGCGACTTACGGAAGGTTTCAAGACTCCTGTAGAAACAACCATGGCGACCTAGTGACCGATGTCCAGAACGAACTCAGATTACGGAGGGAACACTTTTCGACCCTTTTGAATGGCAGATGCACTGAAGGAAGTTGAGAAGACGAACCTGAGTCCCCAGTCGATGCCGATGGAGTCGATATCCCAGCGCCTGACTATGATGAGGTACGAATAGCGATTATGCTGATGAAAAGTAACGAATTTACTTGAGCTGACGGCCTGTCAGCTGAGCTATTCAACTACGATGGCACGGAGCTAATAAGGTGCATGCCCGACGACTGGAATTCAAGTGCGCTCTGCCCAACTCCGCCATGCGTGTCAGCTACCACGGGATCAGCCTTCTAAGCATAGGTTGCAAGGTCTTATCGAATGTATTGTGTGAAAGACTGAATACAACCGTCAATGAACTGATTGGGCGTTATCAGTATGGCTCTAGACCTGGCAAATCCACCATAGACCAGGTATTCACAATACGCCAAATCTTGTAAAAAAGCCGCGAGAAAAGGATGGACTCCGATAATAATGTTAGCATGGAAATCCAACGCAGAATTACTTTTGCCAACAAGTACTACTTTGAACTGAGTAGGCTATTCAGGAGTAAAGTCCTCTTTCGACGAACGAAAACCACACTCTATTAGTAACTCATCATGCCCGTGCTGGTATATGGCACAGAAGCATGGATGATGAGGTGGCTCTTGGAGTATTTGAGAGAAAGCTTTTGCGGAAGATTTACGGGCCTTTACGCGTTGGCGACTGGCGTGCTTTGTTGAACTCGGCCAAAATCGCTTTGGCGGTTACAGCGTCAAATAAGAAGAAGAAGAAGTGAATAGATCTATAACCTTATCAGTCACACAGCGTTGTAATCCCGACGAAATCCTTGGCGGTGGTACCGGGAGGGGAACGGTACATGACGGTCGGAAGTTTAGTTTGGATTAAAGTCTCACACTGACGGGGTTAGGCTTCCGATGCTTCCTCCTCGTGAAATAAACATGCGCAGTAAAAAGTTAACTATTTAAATGGATGAATAGTTTTATATCAACTTTTGTGAACTTCTGTTTATGTGTTTTTGTACAACATATTTACCTCTATTGGTTACAATAATTTTAAGCTATAATAAACAATTTTTTAGTAAGTTATTGGTTTTGAAATTTTTGTTTTTCGTATAACACACCCCAACAACAATTGCAATCCACTTTTATTAACCCATATGCAATGTGGGTTGCATTTGCTTTTGTAATGTGTGGTCATATTTGTTTGGTCGTATGCATAAAACCTAAGCAAATGTTTTTTCTTAAAATTTCATCTTTTCACTATCACACTTAACTTTGCTTACTAAGTAGTGTTTGCCACAATTTAAATTGCAAAGTACAGGGCGTAAAATAATAACTGTCGCAGATTTTGTGAAAAATAAAAGGTTCCTTTATAGTTTTTGCAAAAAAAAAAAGTATTTTTTGTTAACTTTGTAAATATTTTACTTTAATTTAATTAACTAGTTTTAAAATTTTAATCCTTATTTGCATTTGTCAGCTTTGGGAGATAAGTACATGCGGCACGTACGTCTTTTTCAGGTGTATTTTTGCTTAGACTTTGTATAAAAAAACTGTATAGGGTTGGTCGAATGAACGCCCTCCTTAGTCATGAGTTCCGAGTCTTTTCTATTGCTGAGTATGATGCCTTATGTTGGACAAAAGACAGTGTATAATGGACCCGAATTGGGGAAATTAGCTTATGGTTACAGAAGATATGTAATAAATTAACCGACGAAGACTTGCGTGCCGCTTGCGCTTTTCTCCCAAACCCGCTGGTAAACCCAAATGGAGGTAAAAATTAAAAAACTAGTTAATAAAATTTAAGTAAAATGTAGACAATTAACAATAAACTACTTTTTTTACTTGCGCTTTTCTCTCAAAGTGTTTAGCGCCGGTAAACCCAAATGAAGGTTAAAATTTAAAAACGAATTAATAAAGTTTAAGTAAAATCTGAGGATCATTAACAATAAACTCCTTTTTCGCAAAATCTATAAAAATCCGTTTTATTAAAAAAAAACTGTGCGACAGATATTATTTTACTCTCTGTATAAAATATTAATAGCTAGAAAAAGGAGTACAAAAGAAGTACAAAACTAATAAAGGAGTACATTTCCAGTTGTTTTTTTTTTTTGGGAGTACAAGGTAGTAAATTGTAATAAAAAGGATTACGTTTACTCCCAAAAGCAGTACGTCTGGCAACCCTACACTCATAACATTAGTGTGAGCTTATTCATACGAAGAGTATATATTAGAGCCGTATTCATACGAACAGTCTATATTAGAGTGGTTTTAAAAAATAGACTCTCGATATTTACAGGAGCTTACATCTAGAAATATACTACTCAGTGATAAAAATACAATTGTTAAAGTTTGAGCCCAATCGGAATATGCCTTCACGTGCCAAAAGTGCCCTGAAGTTTGAAGTAAAGACAATTTTTCGAGAAAATACGATATTTTTCTGCTTTAGCTTACGACTGATTCTATCTAAAGCTATAAGCTATCAGATGAAAGGTAATTTGATTGACTTTAAAGTAAATTATAATACATTTCCTTTAAAAATGTACTGTTTCGAAGATATTTAACATTTAATGTTACAGGCACCTTTCTGGTCAGGTTTATGGAGTAGATATTGCGATATAATTATTTTGGATTTTTTTCCAGTTTATTGTTTGTTAAATCATGGTAAGTTTTAATTTAAAAAAATGAATAAAACTTACTCAAAAACATGGCTTTAAACGGAAAAAGGTTGCAAAATCCATTTCATGAAGCAGTATTTTGGCAAAATTGTGCATTTAAGCAGAAAATGCACCTAAGCGATAGACAGCTAAACGGCATATACTGTAACTTGTTTTTTATGTTATTATTAAAGGAACCTATTCAATGTATCCATTTCTTACAGTTGAGGTTTGGATATTTTGAAGTAATCTGAAGTCTTGCTTTAAAGTGCCATACTAGAGTCAATTTACCACAATTTTACCCATTAAATGTTAAATATCTTCTAAACCGTATTTTTTTTTTGAAGAAAATGTTGATGTTTAAATTTAATGTTGTGTTTACAATTATTTAGTTTTTTAAGGATACAAATCACTTGATTAAGGTCGAGCAAAGCGCCGAGCGGCTTAAAATTATTATTATTATTATTATTATTTATTATAAAAATTTACAATAAATAAAGTAAAAGCACGAGCAACGTAGCCTAGCGGCTATTATTACATTATTAGGGGTAATTAATTACAATAGAATCGTATTTAGTAGGATCTATGGAATTTTAAATTGGATGTCTAGTATCTTAAAAAAATTAAATATTATATTTACATGATTATCTGTAGGGTTGGATAGGAGGACGTAGGGGGAAACACTATTGAAAAACTTGTTATAGGTAGATGTTAGTCCGGGGCAGTTGAGAAGGATATGTTGGATAGTGAGTGGAGAGCTGTTGGAGAAATGACAAGTGGGCTGGGATTCTCTATTGAGTATAAAGCTGTGTGTGGCGATGGTGTGCTCCAGGGATGTTGCGAATGTGGAATTTTAGACATCCGCGGATGCGAATGCGGATGCGGATGTTTAAAAGCTAACATCCGCGGATGCGAATGCGAATGCGGATGTCATGTATTTTCAAGAAATAATTTGGATGGGTAAATAGGGTGATTTATTTAAGTAAATAAAAAAAGGAAGGGTTAATAATTTTTAATAATCTGCCTTATCCTGAGTTTTGCCCGAAAAAAAAATTCTGCCGAAAATTTGTATTCCGCCCATAGTAAATATGTACATGAAAACCAAAAGTGAAAAGTGAACCGGTTCGGGGAAAATTAAACTCATGATAAGACTGAATTTTTTTTTAGTACTTGAATTGAAAAATTGGAACATTATACTTAATAATTTTGAATTGCACGACCCACTCCGTTGCTTATGCTAGGATTTTAACTCTCATTCCAGCACGTTCGATATATCAGATCCGCTTTTCAGCATTAAGAAATCGATACTGTCCTCTCCCAATAAATGAATCATTAAAATAAAGACATAAAATCGGCTGATGAATTTAGTTCTGTAGCTGAACAGTTTTAGATCTCGACACTTAACAAACTCCTGCCTATCTTGACTCGGCGGAAAAATTGAAAATACCAGGGACATAACAGTTATAAGTTTTATCGCAAAAACGTTGCTCCATAACAGTTATTAGATGAGAAATATTTTTTATTTCGCTGATAAGAGTTATAGCCCAACGTTTATTTTTTACGTTACCTTATAACTGTTATGCCGGAGAAATATTTTTGTTCCGTTGCCGATAAGAGTTATTTTTTACGTTGCTTGATAAGTTATTTTACAACGTTTATTTTTTACGTCGCCTGTTAAACGTTGTAAGATTAGGATATTGATGAAGATGGAGATGGAGAACAAGATAAAGATGATGAAATAAAAGTGAGAGAGTGAAATAACTCTTATCCGATAACGTAAAAATAAACATCGGGCAGTAGCTGTTATCAAGCAACGTAAAAAATAAACGTCGGGCAATAACAGTTATCAAGCAACTTGAAAAGTAAACGCTACGAAATAACTCTTAGCGGCAACGGAAAAAATATTTCTCCTTTAATAACTGTTATGAAACAACGTTTTCGTTAAATTTCAGAATTCGGGCAACGTTTTCAATTTCCAAATTCGAGATAACAGTTATTTTTTGTCCCTGGAAAATACTGGTTCCGTACGTCATGCGGACTGCGCCCCTCGTGCGGATGGGCGGGAATGGAGGATAAAAACCGTTGGAATATATTAAAAAACCTTTCGAAGGGTCGTAAATCAAACCTGCGCCTTATATAACTATGCGCTCGAGGCGACAAAACTTGAAAAACTTGAAAATTGGCAAAATTGTAAATTCTTTTTGACTGACACTGCACCAGTTGAGAGGACTTTGAGTTATATTTATTTA
This sequence comes from Rhagoletis zephyria, assembly GCF_001687245.7. Lineage (NCBI taxonomy): Eukaryota > Metazoa > Arthropoda > Insecta > Diptera > Tephritidae > Rhagoletis > Rhagoletis zephyria. The sequence continues at coordinate 70,719 of NW_016158648.1, forward strand.
CTTTTATTGCGGTGCAATAGTTACTTTTTGAGAATTTCATCGGGGCTGCAATTGTCGGATGTATCCTCCTGACTTTCATCTTCACAATCTAGCATCATGGCACAATCGTTGTTTAGACACCGTTTTTTCCAAAGAATTCTTTATTCTCATTCTTTTGGTTGTTTCGGAATTTGGAGAAACTGTCACGTCATCAGTGTTTTTCGATTTTAGTTTTTGTAACTCATTTTTAATGCTTTCTTCTGTGACTGGTTCGATATACGTCTGTGCACTTGCGCAATATTCCAGGGACCGAAAATAACCAAATATCCAAATTAAACAAATTTGGTATCATATTAAAGAGGACTGAAATAGCTTTTAAACAGAAATAACGAATGAAGGTTACCACCTCTATTTAAATTTTTTTATAACTTAATACTAAAGAAATTCATTTAAATACATACCTGACCCAATGTTTGTTCTATGGTAATTAATTAACATTTTTTATTGAAATATTTTTCAATGTGTGGCTTTCCTCGTTTCGACATTTCAGTGTTAAAGCTATTTCAGTCCTCTTTCATTGATACCAAACTTGTTAAATTTGGATAAGCCGTTTGTTTATTATCCGGTTAGGACGTTTATTTCGGAATAAAAAATATTTGGCCAAGTTTAACTCGTAAAAAAAATAACTGCAATTTTCAGTCCCTTCAATATTCGCATTCGCAAAAGATCCGCATTGATTTTTGCGAATGCGAAAGCGAATGCGAATGTTAAAATTAATGCGGAAGCTCCGCGGTTGCGAATGCGAATGCGAATATTCGCAACAACCCTGGTGTGCTCCAGTCGAAATCTGGTGTATATTTTGTTTGCCTTAGTGTTTGTACTGCATGGAAGTTTGAGGGATGTTCTGTTGGAATTGACTTGCTTGTATCGGTGGTTGTATCTGGACCAGTCGGCTGTCATTTCACTTTTTACCTTCCAGAGGGCGGACTTGGTCAGAAATGATCTGTGACATGGCGCAAAGGTATGAACAGGGTGTTTGTGAGCCGATTTAGCTGCACGGTCAGCGCACTCGTTTCCTTCTATGTTTGTATGTCCAGGGACCCACATCATTTTAACTTTATTGTTCATGGTGATGAGCTCTTGCTTTATTTGTATTATCATTTCATTTTTGTTATTCAGGCTTTGCGAGGCAAGGAAAACTGACTTACTGTCGGTACAAATTATGTATTTTTTCTTGGATGCCCGACATATCTTAAGTGCGGATAGGATCGCTATAGCTTCAGCGTCGAAAATAGTAGATAGTTCAGCTACCGCTCCATGAGATAATGTATTACTCCTATCATCAACTACTGAAAATGATGTGCAAACATCGGTTTTGGATCCATCAGTAAACAGGAGGTGCCAGCCTTTATTTTTGAAGGTTTGTACGGTGTCAAAGTAATGTTGGACGTAAGCGTTTGGAGTTGTGGTGTTTTTCTTTAGACGAGCCAATTTGTCAATGAAAGAGTTATCAGTCAATAGCCAAGGGGGGTGGCTTTCGCGAATGTTAAGTTTACGACTGGTGTCAATTCCAAACTCTAATGCCATTAGATTTAGTCTGTAGATCGCTGAAGGCTTTTTCATTCTGGTGGTTCTGTTTCTGGTTGAAGTCGCAAAGTCATGCAGAAGATTAGATGTGGGGCATGCGAGTTTGTGAATAAGCCTGCCGTTGACGATACGTCTAAATGGACTCCAGTCCACTCTCGGCCTGTAAGTTTATCGTAGGTGTTGTAGGAAACGCTCGTGGGCTCGAACGTATAGCCGTGTGGTATGGTGCTTGGATACATCGAATGTGACTTTTGGCACAGCTGCCGTAAATCGGTAGCCCATAGTCAATCTTTGCAAGGATTGTTTGTTTGGTGAAATTGAGGAGAACGTTGGTATGGATGTTGGTTTTAGGAGAGGACAAGTATTTGACAAGGTTGAGATGGGAGGATAATTTTTTTTCTTAAATATAAACAGTGCTGCTTAAAGGTATATCTATGGTCAAAAACAGGCCCAGAATTTTAAGGTGTTCAACATTTATGATATTTACATTCTTATGACTAATTACTAGACTATTTCAGCTTCTTTTCTTACAAATGTGAAGATGTTTAGTTTTGTCCAGTGAGATTACGGCTCCAGGGGAATTGCACCAGCTGTCGATTGAGTGGAGAGCATCTGATAGTTGTTGTTGTATTTCTTGTGAATCTTCGTGCTTTGGGACCAATTCCCCACTTGGAAAGTTTCTGTAGTACTACATGAATCCCGATTTTGTCTGTTTATTGGGTTTCCTTAACGGGATTATAGTTGAGGTTTTGTAGCTTTGAGGGATAGTTCCCGTATCAAAGATCCTATTGTATAAATTTAGAATCCGGTGTTTAAAGGATGGTGGGCTATTTTTAATCATATCATAAGATATTTTATCAAACCCGGGGGTTTTTCTCTTGGAAGTTTTCAAGCATGAGTTAAATTCATTCATAGTTAAAGGAGACGGCTTAAAATTAAAACATATAAAATACTACAGAAGCGGCTACGCACTGAGCATCATTTCCGAGCGGCTTAACGGCATTTCTCTATGGCGCCGCTCAGTCGCTCGCCGCTTTGCCGGTCATTGCGTGGCCTCCACCTAACAGTAAGGTGCCCCACATACATACATATATACACATGTACATACGTATGAATATGGAGTGTGTAGGCTCGCACTAAAGTTATGATTGTGAATAAACTACTGTTATCCGTTCAAATGTTTTTTTTCGGAGTGAATGCTTGAATACTTTCGGCGTGATATGCTGATATTATAATTTTTCTGACAGGCGGAGTAATTGTTTAAATTTTAATTTCTTTAACAAATAATAATAATAAAAATAATAATAATAATAGATTGGCGCTTACACATATGTTAGTGTTTGGCCGAGCTTCTCCTCCGATTTGTGCTGTGCGCCTTGATGTTGTCACACAAAGCGGAGGGACCTACAGTTTTACGTCGACTCCGAACGGCGATTGTATTTTTATGAGAAGCTTTTTTCATGGCAGAAATACACTCGGAGGTTTGCCATTGCCTGCCGAGGGACGACCGCTGTTAAGAAAAAAACTTTTATATTTTTTGCGATGTTGCTTTGACCAGGGATTGAACCCAGGCGTTGCGGAGTGGAAGCGCGCACTGCTTACCACTACACCACAGCGGCCGACAAATAATAATTTTATTTATTTTAAATTTAAAATTTTCAAGACAAAAAAATTTATTTTAGTAGGGTTGTATACTGAGGAAAAAAACTCATTTTAAAAATGAAATTTTTTTATTTGATTACTGTTTAAAAATGTTCGTATTTAAATGAAGTGAAAAGTGTTCAAATTGAATATTCCCATTATACATACACTACGTATAAGGGAAATATTCAATTAAAATACGCCCGTATTAAAATGAAGCATTTTTCACTGCACGGATGGCGTATTGCACGTCTCGGATGGTTTCTCATATGTAATTAAGAAAGTATATACTATATACAAAAAGCATGTACAGCGATGACAACACATCAGTGTTGCCACAAAAAAATTACCAAACTTCCCAAAAACAAACAAAAAATCCTAAAAATCCGAGCAAATTACTAAAAATTTTCTTATATCAGATATGAGTATTGTGTACTACATACTATTTACAGATACTTACAGGTCTATTCTGCACGTTACCGAAGATTTTGTGACCGGAAAAATTTATTACCTAAAAATGTTACCACTTCTTGTCACCGCGATTCTAAGTACGTTGGCAATGCAGTGAAAATATTCAGCAATTCAGCTATGAAGATTTGTGGAAATTCCTGTATTGCATATTCCACGGGGCAATATTTTGTTACCAGCTTATGAGATGGTAACCAAATTTACCGGTTACAAGAGAGCACAGAATGTGAAAAAGGTTTAAAAATTGACAGACACTTTCATTACCGGTTACAAAAGTTATGTTACCAGCGCAGAATAGACCTGTTAGTATAACAAGTAATTTTTAGCAAAAAAAAAACCGACTTCAACTCTCATATAAAAAAAAATATATATATATATATATCATAACCAGATTAGTATGGGAAAAGAATTATCGAAATCGGTTGACGTGGTCCAAAGTTATGCGGTAACATACATAAAAAAAATAAGAATAAAAAAAATAAAAAAAATGAAAATATATATTCCGACGAACTGATAACCTCCTCCTTTTTGGGAAGTCGGTTAAAAATGAATCACATTCTCGAATTCAATTCGTACATTTATTCTTGCGGCTCAAACAAAGTACCACCGTTATTTTTTTTGCCTTGCTTTGTATATAATATTGCTGCAACTACATACATATATCAGTGCTCAATTTGGCCCTAAAGCCAGTCCTGCACATTTTTAAACTACGTTCTACTGAAGCATTAGAAAAGTAATGCAGATATAATATTTTTTTTCATTTCGAAGCTTATATGAACCTGACGAATCTTTTACATCAAAAACTTTTTATACCCGAGCGCACTTGTGCACAAGGGTATTATAAATTTGTTCACATAACGGTTGTTTATACCAAGCAAAACGAATCGATATAGATATAGACAAATGTATACATAAATGATCAGAATGAAAAGAGAAATCGATTAAGCGATGACTGTCCGTCCGTCCGTCCGTCATTGAAACTTCAATATTTTGAAATTTAAGGACACTAATTTACTCAAAATTGATACACCCCGGCTTACCATGTAGCGGTAGCTTTCGGAAAGGTGAAAACCATAGGGCTATTCGCGATCCGGTGCAAATGGCCTAGCATCATTGCATTGCAAATTTGTATTGCAAATTATTTGCAATACACAAACAAAATACACGCATTTGCATTTGTCATGGCTTGGCAAATTTGCAATACCGAAAATCCATAGCATAAAAATGCTATGCATTGCATTCATAAACAAAACCAAAGCTGATGCACAAAAATTGTTTTGCAAAAGCTTTACCATGACAGTTTAATAAAGGTCGCTCACAATCCATGGCGTATTTCTGCAATTGCATAAATTTGTCAGCTCTTATGCACCGAATCGCGAATAGCCCTCACATATTTAATACTAGCAAATGACTGGCTTGCTTCGCGACGCCTTATAAGAACTTTTGCGTTGACTAATACGAAAATAGTAAAATAGTGCAAAAACGGTTTGTAATTTAAAAACTATTAGTCTAGGTTGAAAGGACTGAAGAGCAGAACCTTGCTTACTCATAGGCCAAGTATAATAGCGCTGAGATAACATTTGGGTTTAGTACTAATCTCCTTCGATGATATGAGCTCTTATTTCCACCTGTGAGATATCTGCAAGTATTGCAAGGTTGCCGTTCTATAATCCTGCTATTCCACAGTATGGAAGAGTTTTCACGTTTGGACGGGGTCATTGATATTTTTACGGTGTTCTCTCTAATTCAGCACACTTAAAGATTGGGGCTTTATTAAGTCATCTAAAACGTAAATTTATAGAGGGGAATGTAAATATCGTGATTTTAGCGCTATCTACATATGTTTTGGGTTCATATTATTACAGAAGAAATTCTTATCATAAAGTTAATACCAGTTAATCCAGGTCATACAATAAGGACGGGTTCTCTAAATATCTCGACTCCGGCGCCATCTGTCGGCACCATTTTTTGCAAGAGTATATTATACGCTGCAGAGCAGAATTTCAAATTCATGTGACGTATGATTCCGAAGTTATGACTGATTAAAAATTTCACTCCTACGGGCTGAGCCACGCCCCTTTTACAAAAGTATGTCTACTTTATAATAAGCATCTACCATAGATATGTATGTCAACACACCAAATTTCAAAGTCATCTGACCTACGGTTTCGAAGTTAAAGCTGATTAAAAATTCCACGCGCATGGCAGGTGCCACGCCCCGTTGTCAGATATCGTTTTTGTATACCCTAGGTTACGTCCGAGGTCACTCTCTATATACCAGTTGAAGCCCCATGAAAATCCATTCAGTAGTTCCGGAGATTAGTGAGTTCAAACAGACAAATAGACAAACAATCTACAGTTTTATTATAGCATAGATTTGCGCACGGGTATTTAATGTTCGGCTCGCCCGAACTTAGACTTTCTTACTTGTTTCCTATAATTTTCTGGATCTAATGAAGAATCAATATGAATATTCTTATGATCGAACAATGCGTTTTCTCTCCATTGGTTATCGAGATTTCGCAAGCTCAAAATAAATTGAAAATATAACGATGGAATGAAAAAAATTATCGATAACATTTTGAATATTTAGCAGAAAATGCAGATGTGCTTAAGTGCGAAAAACACCACACATGCGGCTTGACAAACCAAGCGAAACACCCCTTTGCTTAAAGCTATTTATATTGTTTATGAGGGTGGTCGATAGAGCTGCCAGATATCTCTGTTGCCAAACCGGGACACTTTAGGACAGGAAACAAACAGGACAAAACTTACGTGCGTAAGGATGTAGTAAAATTTTATTTTAACAGACAAAAACAAAATCATAAAAACATGGGATCATTACAACGTACGCTAGCAAAACAAAACAACTTATCACAACTAAGGCACAGAGAATTTTTCACAATGCACGCACCTTTTTTATTCTTTACGGTTTATACTAAATTCATCAAAAAACATAAAAATAAAATTTCTAAACTCGCGAAAATTTACTAAAACTGCATACAAATTTGCACCTTTCTAATCAGACTTTTTATAAAAATTTTTAAAATGAAGTTTTGCGGCCTATTAAATTTTAGTGAATTTTTGGTATTGTTTTTACTGAGAGTTTCTTCCATACAAACTATGTTCGACAATTCTTTTTATATGGCTCAAAAGCTACATTTTCAAAATTTTTCTAAAGGATTTGATTGGAAATTTTGATCTGAAGAAACAGCCTTCGAGCCAATAATTTTGTACAGCACTGTTAAGTACTCTAGGTCTCATGAAAGAACAAAAAATTTTCAAAAAAAGTACAAGATAACATTAAAACTAAAATTTTTTGTTGCTGTGAACTTGCTTCAAAACTTCTGTCTTTTCCTTAATAACGGGTGATTTTTTTGAGGTTAGGATTTTCATGCATTAGTATTTGACAGATCACGTGGGATTTCAGACATGGTGTCAAAGAGAAAGATGCTCAGTATGCTTTGACATTTCNGGCTATTCCGGCCGAAATGCTCGAAAAAGTTGCCCAAAATTGGACTTTCCGAATGGACCACCTAAGACGCAGCCGCGGTCAACATTTAAATGAAATTATCTTCAAAAAGTAAATGTCATGGACCAATCTAACGTTTCAAATAAAGAACCGATGAGATTTTGCAAATTTTATGCGTTTTTTTTAAAAAAAAAGTTATCAAGCTCTTAAAAAATCACCCGTTACATATATTTAATTGTAAAACTCTGTGCATTTTGTATGTGCATACGTATTTAGGTGCATATAATAATCAACTATTTTGCTTGTGGAAAGTTCAACTATCTGGAGATGTAACTATTTCACAAATGAAACCGGTGCACTGAAAGAAATAAGTTTAGAATCAGCGTTCGGACTACTGAAACTCGATACGGGAGTAAATGACTCGAAAAATCGCAGTAAAAACGAAATCATAAGCAAACGTCAGCAAAAATTATTTGGGTTAAATTTTGCTGCTTCTGACAAAGAGATTACCGTTTTTACTCTCCCATTTTTCCCCTACTTTGCCAGTAGTTTTTCCATAAACTAAAATATAATGTTTAAAAAAAAAAACGTAAATTATCGGATGGCGTATAAATTTTTGACCTTTTGTTAATAAGAGTTCTTGCGAACATTAAGCTTTCAATTTCGACATTAAGCCTGTTCCAGTATTTATTTTTAATGAGATTCATCTCCGAAAATTTTCTTTCGGCAGCAGCACTACTGTGCTGTAAAATAGCTAATGTCAGCTTATACTCTGCCAAATTTCTAAACATACACCTTTCCAAAACATTTTTCTGGTAAATCCCTTGGTTTGGAAAATAAAAAAAGTGATTCCGCAAAAAAGAGGTTAAAGAGCAAAAGAGATAACTTCTGTTCCACCTTTCTATACAAAATCTTGGTGCCACAGAAGTTATTGAAGAAAAATTTTAAAAGTTAGTTATTTTGTAATATATTCCTAATGTAAATGGAAAAAAAGTAAAAAAAAATCCGAGCATATTTTAAGACACTTGGAGTAGGGAGTAGATTTTAAATTTTAAAAAAGAAATCGGCGTACATCTACTCCGATCAGAGCAAAGTCCGGACGATGTTTACTACATCTAAAAAAGCGTACTATATTTAAAAAAATGCGCATATAGAAGAGCACCAACCCAACTCGTAATACATTTAAGTACACAAATTTTAGTATTTAGTTTAGAAATATTCAATTCAATTCATTCAAATGAAGCGCTTTGCACTTACCGATTGCTTTTACATAATTAAGTTAAAAAAATATTTAAATTCAATGTTGCCCTTAATGGGATTTGAACCCTGACCCTCTTGAAATTGGCAAATTGTGGCAATGCATCTTTGCGCACACAGCTACAGCCAGACATGTAAATGTGCATTCGAATGTTGTGTTTGAATCAACACCATGCGTGCGTGGTATGAAAGTATTATTTTTAAATACGAACATTTTAAAACGATAATCAAATAGAAAATATTCATTTTTAATATACGTCATTTCCCTCAGTGAATTCATAAAATTTTTCTGAATATTACAACGCGTTTCTTCTCTTAGTGTAGTGATTTTTGAGCTTTTATTCAAATTTGCGCAATCAAATCGAAAACCGGGACATTTAAGGTTGAACCGGGACAAATAGTCTAAAATCGGGACATGTCCTGGAAAACCGGGACGTCTGGCCGCCCTAGTGGTCGAAGGTTTGACAAGCCGTTTGAGGGATATGTGAACAAAATTCAAAATTTTTTGATTTTCTGGACACCATGGTGACGTTTGTTCAAACCGCTTACATTTTGTATAGTAAAATTGCCTCATTCGCAACGGAATTTTCACCGAATGAGGACGCAAGAGGGAAATATCTAAGAAAACCAAACTCTTTTACATTGTGAACCGGAATAAAAATAAAATTCTTTGCTTGAACTCAACATTTGAAAACACATTTAGATGTATGGCTGTAGCTGAGTGTGATAAGACGCTTGATACAATTGGTTTCTGCCAAGAGGGTCCGGGTTCAATTACCATCAGACGGAAAATAAAATAAATTGTTTTTTCTTTTTAATTACGAAAAAGCATCTGTGCACTTCACAACGACATATTTTATAACGTGCATACTCAAATTTAAAACGATTTGGGTTGGTGCTCTTTCATATGTGTATCTTTTTTTTAATTTAGCACGTTTTTTTTAATCCTAAAATGATTTTCCCTCTGTGTATGTCCTCTCCCTATGTTTAAAAAATCATCACATTCCAATTTGTATTTTCCGAGAAAAAATAAATTCCGTACCATTGCAAAAAAATTCAAATGATCATAAAAAGTCTAAATTTTAAAATTTTTCAATGAAATTTACGCAGTATATTTCAGGTGATTAGAACTTCATATGAAGAAACAAGTAATTTTTAGCAAAAAAAAAACCGACTTAAACTCAAATATAAAAAAAATATATATATATCATGATCCACTGATCGGATCTTAACCAGATTAGTATGGGACCACCTCTGAGACACTACCTTTCCGATGCAAAAAAAATTATCGCAATCGGTTGACGTGGTCCAAAGTTATGCGGTAACATACATAAAAAAAAAAAAAATATTCCGACGAACTGATAACCTCCTCCTGTTTGGGAAGTCGGTTAAAAATCACCTGGAAATTCGAACGTCGGTAAATTTGTGACCCACTTGAGATGGCAATATCTACACTGAGGAAAAAAAATATTAAAATCAAATAGAAACGTAATTGATCTTACTATAAACGTCAACGAAAGTACTGTATATTGGTAAATATTCAATTAAATTACGCGCATATTAAAATGACCGCGTTCGTACTGAAAAAGCATCCGTGAAGTGAATAATCAAGACAAAAACTAAAAAAAAAATATAAATTTAATTAACATGTTGCCTGCAGTGCAATTCGAACCCGACAATCTCCGGATATCAACAACTTATGGCAAGCATCTTTGCGCACTCAGCTACACCCAGACATATAAATTTGCTTTCAAATGTTGAATATCCATCAACACCACAGCACGCGATTTGTACGGATAAACATGTACCCCGCCAGCATTTATTATCACGGAAGTGGCGAAAAAGTAACTTCAAGAAGTTAAATTTCATCGCGGAAGTTATCGGTTTCTCATCTTTTTACTATCCTCTTTCGGGAAAAACTGTTCCCCGTAAGCGTTACGTCCACACTGACACACATGCGACACTACAGGAAGAAGTCACTCAAGTGTCGTCTGGAAGAGACAAAAGCGGTATATCTAAACATACTCACATACGACGCTTCCGAAAGTAACTTCTTAGATCCGTCTGGAAGAGAAAAAAGCGGTACATCCAAACATACTTACATACGACGCTTCCGAAAGTAACTTCNGTCGGTTAAAAATCACCTGGAAATTCGAACGTCGGTAAATTTGTGACCCACTTGAGATGGCAATATCTACACTGAGGAAAAAAAATATTAAAATCAAATAGAAACGTAATTGATCTTACTATAAACGTCAACGAAAGTACTGTATATTGGTAAATATTCAATTAAATTACGCGCATATTAAAATGACCGCGTTCGTACTGAAAAAGCATCCGTGAAGTGAATAATCAAGACAAAAACTAAAAAAAAAAAATAAATTTAATTAACATGTTGCCTGCAGTGCAATTCGAACCCGACAATCTCCGGATATCAACAACTTATGGCAAGCATCTTTGCGCACTCAGCTACACCCAGACATATAAATTTGCTTTCAAATGTTGAATATCCATCAACACCACAGCACGCGATTTGTACGGATAAACATGTACCCCGCCAGCATTTATTATCACGGAAGTGGCGAAAAAGTAACTTCAAGAAGTTAAATTTCATCGCGGAAGTTATCGGTTTCTCATCTTTTTACTATCCTCTTTCGGGAAAAACTGTTCCCCGTAAGCGTTACGTCCACACTGACACACATGCGACACTACAGGAAGAAGTCACTCAAGTGTCGTCTGGAAGAGACAAAAGCGGTATATCTAAACATACTCACATACGACGCTTCCGAAAGTAACTTCTTAGATCCGTCTGGAAGAGAAAAAAGCGGTACATCCAAACATACTTACATACGACGCTTCCGAAAGTAACTTCTTAGTGTCGTCTGGGAGACGCTGAAACGTGACGTAAAAACTACACCTGGAGGTTTCTCTTTTTATTTTTAGCTTAATGTAAAAAATGCAAATATATTTGTTAAATTTTTATTTTTACTTTTATTAACATTAGAAACAAGAAAAAGAGTTTGTTTAAAATTTTTAAATAGTTAAGTATAATTTGTTAACATTATTTAGTTAAGTATACGAGTTAAGGAACTAATTGCAGAGGCGTAAATTTCCGCGTGTATTTTCACTTGAAAGTTTGCGTTTGAGCACTCTATCCCTGGCGTGTAAGAAATGTTGTTGGACAATTTCATTAATTTTAAAATCTGTCGAATTTTGGAACTTGGAGTGTCTGGGAAAAATAAAAAAATGAATCTTAGTTATATATAAGCATTGCTAATTACAAACATATACTATTTTAAACCTTTTATGATGGCAAAAACTGCAAAGTTTTGTATGCTTGGCTTCTCCGATGTCTCACGCCAAGTTAAATTAATTGCCAACTCATCCGACTCAATTTGTTTTAACGCTAAACGTACGAATACAGGAACTTCTTCTCCTCCAATTTTTTGTACCACGCATTTCTGCAATCAATAAAGCCAATGTTTTATTAAAATCATAAGCACAGAAGCTGAAATAAGATTCGCCTACCAACTGAGCTCTCATCTTGTCGTCCAAAAACAATTTTTCGTCAAAATCCTTTAAAGTAGTTAATTCCCAAAATGGCAAGGATGGCAATAGTGAGCTGTCTGTTTCAAACAAGTCGCGTGCTTTTAATTGCGTTACTTCTTTCCTTAACGATATTATTTCCTCGGTTAACTTGGTAACAATTTTTTTGTTTGACTCCTCACTTTTCTGCATTTGCTCTTTTATTTCACGAAGCTCTTTTAAAATGTCATTTTTAGCGGTGTTTATGTTCGTATCATTGTGGTTAACTATAAGTAAACATAAAATAAATATAAATATTAATATATCGTCACCTGAAATGCAATAAGACGTAACAAACATCCTCCCTTAAATTCAAAACGTCGTAAGTAATAAAAAATTCAAAACTCAGTTTTTGATGATATGATGGATTTCATCGAATTACAACTCCCACATCATTTAATGAAAAAAATACAATTTTTTAGTCATGACTTTTTCCATTTCAGTTACACTGTATGTTACGTCTTTTTGCATTTCAGGTGACGATATGTACATACTGTTACTTACAAAATTGAGCGTACGGCTCTTTTTTGTTAATATTCGCAAGGTTTTACATGCAAAATTTTTTTGTTAATTTTGTATTAAAATATGGCTTATGGTTTAGCAAACCCTATTTAAATGTAAGAATGATAGTGTGTACGAAAATTAAGAAAAATCTGCAAAGTTTCACAAAATCGCAAACTTTTTAATACGAATTTCTAAAAAAAAAATCGGGTATGCAGTTTTATAGCCCATTAAATTTTAGTATAATAATGTGCAAATATTAACAAAAAAGAGCCGTACGCTCATATTTGTGAGTAACAGTATATGTATTAAGTGAAAGCATAAGAAGTAAATAAATGTATACCCTGTGAAACATTTGATAGTTCGATGTATTGAATCTGTTCTTCATTTGGAAGAGAATCTAAAACAAAGGTATTTTAATTCATAAATAAAATATAATAAACATTAAACTATGAACATACAGTGGCTCCCCCGAATAACCGGACACAATGAAAACCTTGTGAAAATTAAGAAAATAATTTCCTTTTTTGGGCTGTCCAGTTATTTGATGGAGCCAGCGTATGTATATTTTATAAGGTATAAGATGTAAAGAAATGTATACCTTGTGAAATATTTGAAACTTCGATATATTGATTCTCTTTTTTTTTCATTTGAAGGGAATCTGAAACGAAAGTAGGGTAGAAATTATTTTAAATCAATGAAGTTCTTTAAATAATTGTAGAAATCTTACCAAGCGTTTGAGCAGCCATTATGCTAAAAATGGGAAAATAACAAACGGAGGGATTATTTTATTTTCCAGAATTATTGCCTTGTTCAAAATTTCTTTAAGAGAGAAAGAAATTTCGTCCCCTTCAGTCAATTCGTTTACTTTATACATTTTTAGTTTATTTGAAGCAATCGGTTGGTTAAAAAGTGCTTTCAAATTTTTTAATATTTTGCCTTTAAAATTAGGAAAATCATCAACTTTACTTATTCTAGTTATTTTTATAATATTTTCGCCAACAAAACAGATTTTATTCGGTTTCTCAATTGAAAATAAGAAATTTGGGGTTTTCACAAATTTATAGCACTCAAAGCTGGTATCAGGATGCTTACAATATATATCTGAAACTGTTTTTATTCGTTTTAATGTTAACCTCTTTTCTACTTGCCTATTATAGAGCTGGGCAGCTACATTATTACATTTTTATACCCGAGCGCACTTGTGCACAAGGGTATATTAATTTTGTTCACATAACGGTTGTTTGTAACAGCCAAAACGAATCAAGATAGATATAGACAAATGTATACATAAATGATCAGGATGAAAAAAGAAATCGATTAAGCCATGTCTGTCTGTCCGTCCGTCCGTCCGTCTGTCCGTCTGTCCGTCTGTCCGTGTACACGATAACTCGAGCAAAAATTGAGATATCTCAACGAAATTTGGTATGTAGGTTTCCCTTAATCCAAGGTAGGTTGGTATTGAAAATGGGCGAAATCGGACTTTAACCACGCCCACTTCCCATATAACGGTAATTTCCAGAAATACGAAAACTGCGATATTTTAGTAACTACTGAAGATAATTCACTCAAAATTGATATTTATAATAAGTTTTAGACGAAAAATAAGAATATTATAAATTTTTGGAAAATGGGCGTAGCCACGCCCACTTATGGTTACATGTGTATATCTTGGTAACCGCTGCACCAATTTCTTCCAAACTTGGCACAGTTGTTGGCCTTGGTACAGCATAAAAAACCGCCGAAACTTTTTAAAATCGGACAATAACCACGCCCACATCCCATATAACGGTAATTTAGAGAAATACAAAATCTTCGATAAATCATTAAATATTGAAGCTAATTTATTCAAAATTGATGCTTGCAACAATTCTTTACCAAGAAATACGTTTATGGTAAAATTTTGGAAAATGGGCGTGGCACCGCCCACTTATGATCACATATAAGTATATCGGTAACCGTTCTACCAATTTGTACCAAACTCGGTATGGTTATTGTACTTGCCACGTGTAAGCAAAACGTTGAAAATTATTGAAATCGGACTAAAATAACGGCCGATTCTCATATAACGGTAAATTTAAGAAATGCTTGAAACTTCAATATTTCGAAATTGAAGGACGCTAATTTACTCAAAATTGATACACCTCGGCTTACCATCTAGCGGAAGGTTTCGGAAGGGTGAAAAAACATATATTTAATACTTGCGCCGGGTATTTAATGTTCGGCTCCGCCCGAACTTAGACTTTCTTACTTGTTTTACTTGCTTTTTTATTTTTTGAAGATGGTTTTCAAACCTGAATGCGCTAATGCTTTCCAAGCTTCCATATTTATCAGCGTCCGTATTGATATGAAGTAAATAATTGAAATTAGATGTTAGGAAACTTAAATCGTACAGTGAAGGGATATCTTTTACAAAACTCAGCAAAAGATTTTGAGCAAATGCGTTATTTATTTGACTATTCTTTTTTTCTAATTATATCCTAGTTGCTATTGATAATTTCATAAAGTTTAAATATCTTTCTTCAGATAAAACAGAATGCACCAAAAAAGGTCCGTAATATAATAGAAACTGGCGGAGTTCAGTTGCTTTCCATCTCTTTAAATCATCTAAAGATCGTGGCTTCCTCATAAATTCGTGTGGAATACAGTTTTTCAGATTTATTAATTTAGAAGAAAGATCAGTAATCTGCCATGAAGTAAGAGAAAAATGTACCCCCTTTTTTTGTATCCATGCTTTCAGTAGAGTCCTTGTCACGCCAAGCCAAATAATATGCATGTAACCTAACCCAACTTGATACACCATATCAATAGGCAGTTTTTCGATCAACATTTGATGCTGCTGGTTATGGTGCTCTGGTTGCGTTCGATTTCTAAATGAGTAATCATCTCTCAATAAGCAAATATTTGGGAACACAACACGGTTTTTATACATTTCCCCCCTTTCACAACATCTTGTGCAAGAATAATAACCACTATTACCCTTAATCCCCAGCACAAAAGCTCTTGCCGGGGCGTCCATTACAAAACATTTTATTTTTATTGTGAACCGTTTGTTTTGGAATTGTTTGGAATTGAAGCCCTATTGTATACACATCTGAATAACCGACTATGTTACATAATATGGGCCATACTTGCTTGTTCGAACTGTTGGATATAGGTAAACCATCGATATTAAAATCTAGAAAAATTGTTTCAGAGTTAAGTTCATTTACTACTAAAAAATCAGTCAGGACATCTTTTAAACCATAGTGGGCGTATGACCCATCTCCCATACTTCTTGCTACGATACTCTTAGCAGTTTTCTTCAGTGTTCTACTATCTTTAGGAACAGAAATATTTTCTTCCCTTAATATTTGTAATAGTTCGTTTAATACACTATTGCAGATATTATTTTTAATTGACCACTGACTTAGCTTTTCTTTTAAAGCCAATGGATCACAGTGGCTGTTCTCACCACCGAAATCAAGTTCACTCTCAGTTTCAATTTCGCTCTGGGAGTCACTGAAACTACTTCCATCAAATGCACTTTCTTCATTAATTACATGCACTTCACTGCAGCTATTGGGTTTTATTATATTAATTTTTTGCTTTTTTTCAACGCTGTTGTCGCTCAATGAACTGCCATATATATGGGATATAATTTTTGATGCCTCTCTTTTGCTTTCAATTTTAATAGCTTTTGAGGACGTTATATTAATTTCTGTTTTGTGGCTTAGCAAATTGTGTATTTATAAAAAGCTTAGATTTAAAAAAATTTAAAATTTACTTTTAGCACTTGAAATTCACTTCTAATCGCCAACGTCCTGTTTTACTTTCAATATGTATGTAATGGTTTATTTACCGACTTCCGAAAAAGGAGGAGGTTATCAGTTCGTCGGAATCTTTTTTTTTTTATTTTTTTTTTTTATGTATGTTACCGCATAACTTTGGACCACGTCAATCGTCAAGGTAGTGTCTCAGAGGTGGTCCCATACTAATCTGGTTAAGATCCGATCAGCGGATCATGAGATATATATATATATATATTTTTTTATATGGGAGTTGAAGTCGGTTTTTTTTTTGCTAAAAATTACTTGTTTATTATTTATTTATTTATATAACATTAATTTATGATTAAAGCCATAAATTGACGAATTTAAGAGCATTGGCTGCTAAATGTATATAACTATTTTAATATTCGAATATTTTATAAAACAGTAACTTTTTTTGCTTGCTGATATTTTTTTTAAATTTTTATTTCGCCGTTATCTAGACAAACCAGAAATTGTCGTCTTTATGCGCAATAACAAGTTAGATACGCGATAGTAGTGTACTTTGTTTTTGTAAAGTATATACCATCTTTCAACTAAAGTTTAGAAGTGCCTCAGACGTTACTTCGCTCTGCATGCTTGGGGAGCGTATGTACACTTACATATACATACTCAGATGTGAACAGTCAAATACGTGCGTAATAAATTTTGTATGAAAATATTATTTTTAAATACGAACATTTTTAAACGATAATCAAATATAAAGTATTCATTTTTACTATGCATTATTTCCCTCAGTGTACGTGATTTATATGCAGGGTGTCCAGGAAGTCATGGATAACCCTTTAACCGCCAGTGCGCGACAATATGGTCTACCAAATAAAAAGATAAAAACTTACAAAAAGTGTCATGGTTTTCGAGATTTTTTGAATTTTTTTATATTTTTGAAAAATCTGTACCTTCGGTCGATTTTTTCCATGCCGTTTCTACAAATAAAAACTTTTAGAAGTTGCATCTTTTTTATTCTTATCTAAACTTATTCCGCTATCGACAAAGTATAACACTTTTTCAGTAATTACATTTAAAATGTTTAAAAATTAACTCCAATACAAAATTTTGATCCCGAATAAGTTTTTACCTTTACATTTGACGAAACGTGTTGAAAAAAATTTGTACTACACAAGTTGCGAAAATAATCTTAAAAACTTACATGTTTAATGGGCACTCCGAAATGATATAAAAGTTATAACCTTTAAGTTTTTCTGCTGTTGTTATTACGATTTGAATCTAAAAGGATGCTTATTACTTATCTAGCTTTTAATCACATGCTATAAAACAGCCGTTAGGGACGTGTGTTACAGTTGTTGACTTTAAAACAGCTACCTGCCCAGAAGCACATTGGCTTTGGCGATTTAGTCATTTGGTGTTTTCCCGACTTTTTGCGACGCGTTTTCGGTTTGTTCATAATTTTTTGCGGTACTACTGGACTACTTTTGCAATGTGATTTTTAATTTTGATATTGGTGTTATTAGTGATCCAACGGATTATTGATTGGGGAGATGTCGAGTTCATATACACCAGTTGAATATGCAAATATACATTTCATGTACGGGGAATGCCAAGGTAACGCCAACGCTGCTGCCGAATTATACCGAGAGAAGTAAGAGACCTTTAAGTTTCACGTTGATTTAGGTGCAATTTGAAATAAGTACATAATAAAAAAATTTATCGTTGTTTAAGGTATCCCAACGGACGTTATCCGGACTATCGCGTTTTTATAAGAGTCGATAACTCTTATTGTAAAGGAAGGAGTCCTGCAATGGGTCCTGTGAAAGGTGATGATGGGAGACCACTACTACCAATCGCTGTCGAAGAGGAAGATCTTCAGGAGGTTAGAGGAGACCCTGGTGTTTCGGTTCGCCAAATTGCCAGACGAACGGGCATTAGCAGGTGTACGGTCCACAATATTCTGAAACGTCATAAGATGCACCCTTACCATGTTCAGCGAGTGCAAGCCCTGTTACCTATGGACTGTGCGCAAAGGGTTGTATTTTGCTGGCAAATGCTTAGAAAAATGGAAAGAGCTCGAACAAATTTTAGACAAAATTTTATGGACGGATAAATATTCATGCCATAAAGACGGGTACATGAACATGCACAACCTGCATCAATGGGCGCTTGGAAATCCACATGCAATAAGAGAAACCCGTTCGCAGACACAATTTAAAATTAATCTGTGGACAGGAATAACAAATGATCAAATTATTGGACCCCACGTACTGCCCGCTACGCTAAATGGTGAAATTTATTTAGATTTTCTGGAAAATCATTTGTATCAGCTTTTAGAAGAAGTTTCATTAGGAACGAGGCAGGCCATGTGGTTACAAAACGACGGATGGCCAGCTCATTACGCTGCTCAAGTACGGCGACATTTGGACGGACGATATCCGCAACGATGGATTGGACGCTTGGGTCCCATTTTATGGCCACCTAGATCCCCGGATTTGAATCCTTGAGACTTTTTTATTGGGGCTGCTTTAAAGATTTGGTGTTTAGAACTTAAATTACCACCATCGAACAACTGCGGGAGCACATCCATTCAGCCGCCGAACAAATAAAAAATGAGAATTATGCACACGGAATTAAAAGATCATTTATTAAGAGATGAAGGATGTGGTAGTAGGCAGCCATTTTGAACATCTTTTATAATAAATAATAAACTAATACCGAAACACATTATGTTGTTGTTATTTGTCCCATATAATTAAAAAAAGGTAAACCTTTATTATTTGAAATTTTCCCGAAGATTTTTAAGCCAGCATCCTTTTAGATTCAAATCGTAATAACAACAGCATAAAGACTTCGAGGTTATAACTTTTATATCATTTTGGAATCCCCATTAAACACGTAAATTTTTAGGATTATTTCCACAACTTGTGTAGTACAAAATTTATTCGGGATCAAAATTTTGTATTGGAGTTAATTTTTAAACATTTTAAACACAATAATTGAAAAAGTGTTATACTCTATTGATAGCGGAATAAGTTTAGATAAAAATAAAAAAGACGCACTTCAAAAAGTTTTTATTTGTAGAAACGGCATGTAAAAAATCGACCAAAAGTACAGATTTTTCAAAAATATAAAAAAGTCAAAAAATCTCGAAAACCATGACACTTTTTATAAGTTTTTATATTTTTCTTTGGTAGACCATAATGTCGCGTGCTGGCGGTTAAAGGGTTATCCATGGCTTCCTGGACACTCTGTATATTACAAAAATAGCATCATGAACGTGAAGTTAGCTGCTCAAACAATAAGTGAAAGTGTTGCATGCCCCTTGACGTTTTTAGAACTAAACATAAAGGACCAAACGATTAATGAAAGATTTAAAGGTAGTAAGGCTACAGGTAATTTTTGTTTAAATTTTAATAATAAATGGGTGATATACGCAAAAGTTTGTTTTCTAAACACCAACTCAAATGGCCACTGACCGATGCGACGTTTTGTGACTTACAGGTCTATTCTGCGTTAGTAACAAAAATTTTGTTACCGATAAATAAAGTTCCAGCTAATTTTTTAACTCTTCGCATTTTGTGCACTGGTCAATTTTGTTGCCATCTCATAAGCGGGTAATAAAATATTGCCCTGTGAAGTATACAACATCAGAATTTATACAAAACTTCATAGCTGAATTGCAGAATAGATTAAATTGTTACTAAGGTACTTGGAACTGCGGCTACAAGAAGTGGTGTTATTTTTTATTACCTTCCTCTTATTAACTCGGGATGTAACTATGTAATATTGATGCGCCTAAAAGATGCAGCGATTTCTATTCTCAAGTTATATACCTGATGACAGTACGAATGGCAATTATAATAGGGAGGTTTTAGTTTTTTAAACTATAATTTTTGGTAATAAAATTTTCCGGTGTCAAAATGTTCGGTAACAAGCAGAATATGCCTGTTAAAGTCACATGCAGAACAATTCGAAGAATATATCTCTTCATTGTATGATGCGAATGGCACTCTTTTGATTCAATCTTGGTGCAAAACAGGATTTATTGGAATAACTATTGCTTTGAGAAATATTTTTCTACTATGTTATAAGCTTAAAGACATGACTTACATCTTAACTTATAAACTTTCGCAAAACTTTCTAGAAACATTTTGTGGTGCAATTAGGGCAAGAGGCGGTTTCAACAACAATCCAAATGCAGTGCAATTTAACACCCTTATTCCAGAACCCGAATTTTCGTAATTCGCAATTCGTAGCTACGTTACGAAAAATGAAAAATTGACATGCTGCCACATATGTATACATGCACACATGTATGGATATACAAACATAGATTTGTATGAAGTTAACTTATGTATATACATATGTTTCCACAGAATACTATATATGTATTCTTGTAATACTAGATATACATACTTCGTTCGAAAACAGGTATGTTTTTCTTATAGAATAGCGTGGGCCGAAAATCCGCTTTTTTAGAATTTTCATTGGTAATAGCAAAAATATGGTTCATAATGCTCTAAAAACAATCTGTGTGAAAGATGGCAATTTTTGGTCAATATCTTAGGCTCGCCCAAGTCCATCAAAGTTCAATGTGCTCAAAAAATAAAAATTAATAAATACAATTAATTAATACATTTTTTACTATAATTGCAAGTATTTTCGAAAGTATTAGGCCTACATAATTTGTTATATGGACTTTTTTGTAGAGAATCGAAATAAGCGAAGAACATCTTTTTTTGCACTTGAACTTTGATGGACTTGGGCGAGCCTAAGATATTGACCAAAAATTGCCATCTTTCACACAGATTGTTTTTAGAGCATTATGAACCATATTTTTGCTATTACCAATCAAAGTTCTAGAAAAGCGGATTTTCGGCCCACGCTATTATAGACGTATGTATGTATAAATTTCAAAATAATTTTAAAAAATCTCCAGGTAAAAAACACACATAAAACCTAAATGCTTACTATACACTAGCTTTAAATTTTAACGTTTTTGCAGCTCCCTGTGTTTATCTACTAGAACCCTGCATGTGACATTAGTTGTGTTTTTTTACAAATTATCCAGTAACTTGCCAGTAACTCTCCAGTAACTTTATTTCTAAGAATTCGCTCTCATAGAAAAAAATTGCAAAAAAGTACGCGAACGCTTTTATAGTAATAATTTGCAAGTTTCATGAACAGCTGATAAATTGGTTGTTTATTCGCAGCAAATTCCTTATAAAACAATATATTTTGTATTTAAATGGGTCTATTTTGTGAAATTCTACAATAAAAAGCCACAAACAGTTTCCTTATTAGTTTAAATTTCATCCAGCAACATGCGATCAGCTGTTTTTCGTACTGGCAAATTCTTACAAGTAAAAATGTATCCAGTAAAATCCAGTAAAAACTTGCAACTTCAGCTGTCATTTTTCGCTCTCTCAATTTCTCCTACTTTGCAAGTTTTTGCGTACAAAAACGCCAAAACATGAAAATTCGTAAAAACTTTTCTGAATTTTACTGGAAATGAGTATAAAAACGCAACTATTCACTTCTAGCATTTACACGACTTAGTCGAATGTGAATGTACTGCCCATTCTATTTACACAAGCTAGTGTACAACGTGGTGAATATTCACGGCGAAATAAGAGAACAATAACAATACTCTCTTATCCCTCTCTTGACTGAATACTGAAATCATCTCCTAGCGACGCTCACTTACGCTCACCGATCGGCCATGGTCATTCATGACTGAACGAGCAAGCTAATAAATGTTACGAATGTGGCGAATGTGTTGCGCAGGCAGTCATGTGACCAGCGATGTCTGCTGGTGCAGCAGGCAGCAAGCGCTTGGCAATAATGATTAGTAGATGCTTTTCATATTTTTTTTTTGTAATGAGACATGGATAGGAAAAATGTTGCTACCTACATACATACATATATATGTACGTATGAATGTACTTTAGACTATGCTGAAAATATACATATTTAATATATACGGAAGAAAATGCGTAGCACCGTCAGCAAAAAAAAAACATCAAAAATCTACACGGACTTTAAAAGAAATTTAAAATTTGCACATTATTATACTAAAATTTAATGGGCTATAACGTATGCTGGATTTTTTTAATTACTGATTAAAAAGTTTGTAATTTTCATGAAACTGCAAATACTCATAAATTTCGTACAAAGTTTGAAACTTGGATTTATATGGTGTTTGTTAAAACTTAAGCCATGTTTTAATACAAAGTTAACAAAAAATATTTAATATGAAAAACATTTCGAATATTAAAAAAAAAA
>NW_016158648.1:93279-98945 GCF_001687245.7 Rhagoletis zephyria
GAACTCCCCAAAAATACGTAACATCAAAGTATAGAATATCACAAATATGAATCATATACACATACAATAGCAATTGCTATGAATTGCTACTGTATAAATTCAAGACACGCATTTGGTTGGAGAGTGCGTTGGTTATGACGGTAAGTTCAGCCAACACATTCAATGGTCCATTACCCGGAGCTGTTCCAATATGATGAGTAAATTTTAGTTAACTTCACAAGCCACTGCCTCTGGCCACAAGCTGGATATCTGAATATTGGAAAATAAATAGCAATTATCTTTTTAAAATGATAAAAAAAGTGTTTGTTTACAAAATTACCTGTGCCACTCTGCCTTAGTATGCTTGTTGCTTCCTTTCATACCACAGTAATTTTGTATGCAACTCTGAATCAGCAAAATTCATGCTCCTTCTCATCATCAACCCTAATCAGATTTTACCCCCGAGGAGTACTGAAAAAGGTTTATTACTGCATATACTCTGTGCGGCAGGCAGCAAGCGCTTGGCAATAATGATTAGTAGATGCTTTTCATATTTTTTTTTTGTAATGAGACATGGATAGGAAAAATGTTGCTACCTACATACATACATATATATGTACGTATGAATGTACTTTAGACTATGCTGAAAATATACATATTTAATATATACGGAAGAAAATGCGTAGCACCGTCAGCAAAAAAAAAACATCAAAAATCTACACGGACTTTAAAAGAAATTTAAAATTTGCACATTATTATACTAAAATTTAATGGGCTATAACGTATGCTGGATTTTTTTAATTACTGATTAAAAAGTTTGTAATTTTCATGAAACTGCAAATACTCATAATTTTCGTACAAATTTTGAAACTTCGATTTATATGGTGTTTGTTAAAACCTAAGCCATGTTTTAATACAAAATTAACAAAAAATATTTAATATGAAAAACATTGCGAATATTTAAAAAAAAAATCCCCTTATACTCAATTTTGTTAGTAAGGGCGTGTCTTTAAATATTTCCTTTAGAGAATTTGGCATTGTTAAGGAGGATACCTTCCCTCTAGTAAACCAAAACTAGTGCGTACAAGTTTAAAGAATGCAGCAGCACTAATATTTCTATAATAAAAAAAACAGCCCCTTTGGGATTTTTTCACTTGCCGATTTTTACATAAACCTTTTTTTAATATTCGCGAATTTCGTACACACACACATATGTATTAAATGTATATACGAAACGCCAGAATGGCATTGTATGCAACTGCGTTTATGCAAGTTCACAAATATACAAGCATAATTAAGCTACTAAAGGGTCAGCTTACCAGGTATGTAGGTTAAGACCGGGAGATATATGAAGAATATGAAACAGGCAAACAAAATTTAAGAATTTGGGCTTTCCAAATTATTGATTAGTGGTTACCCGCGTCAACCCTAACTCTCAATGTTCGCATTTTCGTTTTGCATTGCATGCAACAAGTGTCTATTTCATTACCAGCTGAATAATATCTAAAAAGTGATAGTGTAAAAACGTTGCAATGGACGCAGAAGATGTAAGTGTATCTAAAAAATCACTTNACTAACTCTCAATGTACGCTTTTTCGTTTTGCATTGCATGCAACAAGCGTCTATTTCATTACCAGCTGAATAATATCTAAAAAGTGATCGTGTAAAAACGTTGCAATGGACGCAGAAGATGTAAGATCATCTAAAAAAAATCACTTTCCAAATTTTTTAAAAGTATAATTTTGTTTAAGTTGATAGTGTTATAAATAAGCATATTTTTATATTCTTATAGAATTTAATGATGGCTTCCTCATCTAGCAACGATCCGAATACATCCAGAATAGAGCTTAGTAATTCAGATATAAAGACTAAAATTATTCAGCACGAATTTAAAATCAGTGATAAAATTGGAAAAAGTAAAGTCTGGGAGATTTTTGGTAAAGTGGAGAAAAATAACGGAGAGGAAATCGAAAATGTTGTAGCATGTAGAAAATGCATAAATGTGTACAAGTTCTCAAGGAATAGCACANCTAAAATTATTCAGTACGAATTTAAAATCAGTGATAAAATTGGAAAAAGTAAAGTCTGGGAGATTTTTGGTAAAGTGGAGAAAAATAACGGAGAGGAAATCGAAAATGTTGTAGCATGTAGAAAATGCATAAATGTGTACAAGTTCTCAAGGAATAGCACATCAAATTTAGTTAAACACAAGTGCTATTTGATATCAAGATGTAACGATAGTACTTTGGCGGCAAAAATAGACGTCGGCGTTGAGACAAAAAAAGCCGGAATACGAATTCTGACAATGTGGATAGTAGAGAGTTGTCGATCATTTAAAATTGTGGAAGACCCCGGATTGACGAGATTTTCAGAATTTCTAATAGCAACCGGTGCAAAATATGGCCAACATATAGATGTAAGCAAGTTACTACCCCATCCAACAACAATCGTGCGAAATGTCGGTAAAATATACAATGTATATTTCGAAAAAATACGAGAAGAAATTCAATCGGTAAAAAACGTGGGATTTGGCCTCACATCCGACATATGCACAGATTATTATTTAAGAACATAATATTTATCTTTGACGATTCACTTTTGTTGGAACAAGAAACTTATTTTTGAAAATAAAATGTTATAGTTATGAAGTATTAAAGTAAATGAGCGATATGTACATACGCACATATGTTATTATCTGAAGTCTGTTTTTATTTTCATTAAGTGTGCATGTAGGGATGAATTAAATTTTAGTTATTGAAAAATGTTGCTTTTCTTACTTACAATGAAATACATAAATATAAGACCGATTTTTATTTATTAAGTAGTTATGGAAAAATCTAACTATTGGTTATTTTCAATAAATTATTTAAAAAAACGTAGTAAAACATACATATTTACATGGCATTTTTTCTAATTCTTTTGCTTCCGTTTATCAAAAGGCAAATATTTTGCTATGTGACAATAGCACACCATCGAAGCTCAATCAAGTTAGCGGCGCTAAAATGAAAAAATGAAGAAAAAATTTGCTCGTATTATTGTGCTCATTGTGTGCTATTTTTGGCCACTTTTCGTTTTTTTTGTGCTCCGACCATTTGGTAAATAATTAAGACTTTGCTAAGTTAACCGTAACTTAGCAAAACATTCATTCAATGAAGTATTTTTACTACTTTTCGGGGCTTATTTTTTTGTGCTTTTTATGGGCTTTAAAAATATTGCCCGGTTAACATTGAAAAACCGTTTGACGCCACGCTAGCTAACCCACTTCTTAAACTTTGGTCGAACACGGATAAATAGTATTGAGGAATTACGTGCTATTTTTGGGCTTTTTAGAGTCACATAAATAATTAGAGGAGCTCATCCAGTTTCCGAGATAATTAAGACTTTGCTGGGTTGACTGTAACTTAGCAAAACATCCATCCANCCACGCTAGCTAACCCACTTCTTAAACTTTGGTCGAACACGGATAAATAGTATTGAAGAATTATGTGCTATTTTTGGGCTTTTTAGAGTCACATAAATAATTAGAGGAGCTCATCCAGTTTCCGAGATAATTAAGACTTTGCTGGGTTGACTGTAACTTAGCAAAACATCCATCCAGTGAAGACTTTTTACTGCTTAATTGGGTTTATTATTTTGTGCTTTTTATGTGCTTTGCAAATATCGTTAAACATTGAAAAATCGCTAAAAATATTGCCCAGTAAACATTGAAAAATCGCTCGACGTCACGGTAGCCGACCAACTTTATAAATTTTGGTCGAACACAGATATATATTGCTGAGGAATTAGGTGATATTAAGGTGCTTTTTAGGGCCGTCAAAATTATTTAAGGTGCTCAGTCAGTTTCCGGGATAATTAAGACTTTACTGGGTTAAATGTAACATAGCAAAACATCTATTATGTGAAGACTTTTTGTTTAACGTTTTAAGTTTATGGAAAACTGTCAAATGTACTCATTGAGGTGTTTAATAAACTCAGAGTTTAATTTGACATTTGTTTGTTAACTTTTTCTTATTTACATTTAGCCTGTCCCCGTACTCCAGCATTTAGACAGAAATAGTCCGAAGTAGCCGTGGTGTAGAATACCAACCGTTTAGCCATAAAGAAATAAAAAAAAATTAGCTAAATAGAACTTTCCATGCTGATTTCAACCATATGAAGATTATTTGGCGCAAATAAAAACTAAAGCCAGTAAAAAAGGTTCAAGTTTAACTTTTATATTTATAATATCTCGGAAACTATTTGACCGATCACAAACGTATTGATGCTAATTTAAAGATAATTTAAATACCTTTTACGCCATTAAAAAAAAAAAAAAAAATATATATATATATTTTGATTATTAGATGTTTCTGGCTTAAAAATATAAATTAAAGGAAACAATTATGTCCACCAAGAGAAATATCCCCTAATTACCTTTATTTTGACGTCATTCGTTTTTTAATAGGTCATATTGTTCAAAAGATAATAATATTTAAAAAAATTTTTTAATTTAACTTTAACCATTTATATGTCCTTTATTTTTTTCTTTAGCCAAATAATTTTTGTAGGGTTGAAATTAGCACAAAAAGTTCTATTGAGTCACATTTTTGTTTTTGCATAGCTAGATTACTGGTATTCTACACTTGTGTGGACGGAACGACCTTGGACTATTTCTGATTAAATCCTGCAGCACGGGAACAGACTAACCGTCGGCAAATTGGTTGCAGGTTTGGATTAGCAAAGACACAAACCAAATTCGATCAAAACGGGTTGCATTGCATTTGGTTTGTGCCTTTGAAAATCCAAACCTGCAACCAATTTGCCGTTAGTCTGTTCCCGTACTGCAAGATTTTATTTGGCGAAAGTTGAAAAGAAAGAAGATATCAATGATTAAAGTTAAATGTTTTGATTTTTTTAAATGACGTCAAAATAAAGGTAATTAGGGGTATTTCACTTGGTGTGCATAATTTGTTTCCTTTCTTTATAGTTTTAAGCAAGAAATACCTAATAACCAAAAAATATATAAATATATTTTTTTTTAAATGGCGTTTATTTAAAATTGTATACGTCGCGTAAAACGTACCTAAATTATCTTTAAATTAGCATCAATAAGTTTGTAATCGGTCAAATAGTGCCCGAGATATTATAAATAAAAGAAAAATATAAAAGTTTAACTTTAACCTCTTTTATGGGCTTTAGTTTTTATTTGCACCAAATAATCTTGGTATGGTTAAAATCAGCATGAAAAGTTCTATTTAGCTACGTTTTTTATTTCTTTATGGCCAAACGGTTGGTATTCTTAATTAAATAAAAAATCTGAAACCCAACGGAAGTTAAATGGCATTTACGCAACAATCCAAAACTAAACTTATTTGCCGTTTAAATATTCATTTGAAATTGGCCCTAATACTATGTTCACGTTAAAATATTAACTCGAGTTTAACTGTTAGAGTTTATGAACATTTGTCAAGTGTAATCATTGGGGTGTTTAAGAAGCTCACGAGTTTAATTTGGCATCTGTTTGTTTACTTTTTCTCATTCACATTTAGCCTGTTCCCGTACTCAAGGATTTAGACAGAAATAGTCCGCAGTAGCCTTGTTGCAGAATACCAACCGTTTGGCCATAAAGAAATAAAAAACGTAGCTAAATAGAACTTTTCATGCTGATTTTAACCATACCAAGATTATTTGGTGCAAATAAAAACTAA
>NW_016158648.1:101086-107011 GCF_001687245.7 Rhagoletis zephyria
AATGTTTACGGTGCAATATTTTTTTTAGCGACTTTTCAATGTTTAACGGGCAAGATTTGCAAAGCACATAAAAAGCACAAAATAATAATTCCAGATGAGCAGTAAAAAGTCTTCACTGGATGGATGTTTTGCTAAGTTACAGTCAACCTAGCAAAGTCTTAATTATCTCGGAAACTGGATGAGCTCCTATAATTATTTAGGTGACTCTAAAAAGCCCAAAAATAGCACGTAATTCCTCAATACTATTTATCCGTGTTCGACCAAAGTTTAAGAAGTGGGTTAGCTAGCGTGGCGTCAAACGGTTTTTCAATGTTAACCGGGCAATATTTTTAAAGCCCATAAAAAGCACAAAAAAATAAGCCCAGAAAAGTAGTAAAAATACTTCATTGAATGAATGTTTTGCTAAGTTACGGTTAACTTAGCAAAGTCCTAATTATTTAGCAAATGGTCGGAGCACAAAAGAAACGAAAAGTGGCCGAAAATAGCACACAATGAGCACAATAATACGAACAAATTTTTCAAGAATGATAGAATACAAGATTGCGCCGATCAGAGAGGATTTTTGAGAATAACTTTTGTGTGACGTCACACTGGTGCAATTGCGAGAGAGAAATGCCAAAACGTGAGCAAGAATGGAAGAAGAAGAAAAAATGTTGCAAGGAAAACGTAAACAAGTTGCACCAGTGTGACGTCATGCAAACNGCAAATTTTTTCTTCATTTTTTCATTTTAGCGCCGCTAACTTGATTGAGCTCACCTTCGAATACTCTCTGTGTTTCGTCAGATATTCGCACACTCATCGGCGGCAGTACAACTGTCTTGTATCGCTTTGCACACCATGTGTCTCTTTATTTTTTGTGCCAAGAAAGCAGTTCTCACTATTCTCTACACACTCATTCATTCACCTTGCTTGCTAAGGGTTGAATGAGCAAACAGTTTGGAGCACAAACGACTGTCTCATAAATGCCAACCACTACATTCNCTCAATGAATTCAAATGCAAACGCATGCAAGTCAATTTCGGGTGACGCAAAAAAACAAATTCGACGGCATGCGTACCAAAACGCAAGCCGCGAATATTAGGTTAGCCTGTAAGGGTTGAATGAGCAATCAGTTTGGAGCACAAACGACTGTCTCATAAATGCCAACCACTACATTCCAAGAATGATAGAATACAAGATTGCGCCGATCAGAGAGGATTTTTGAGAATAACTTTTGTGTGACGTCACACTGGTGCAATTGCGAGAGAGAAATGCCAAANGAAGAAAAAATGTTGCAAGGAAAACGTAAACAAGTTGCACCAGTGTGACGTCATGCAAACAACGATTCTGTCACATTCGTTAAGAGAGGAATAGCGGTCCGAGATCGACGCAACCTTTGTATTCTCTCAATCGTGACTACATTCAAGCAACTGTCTATTATCTACATCTAACAGCTCACTTACAGCGTGTTCACTACTGCTATTGATAGCAGAGCGTAGTTTGCCGGCGCAACTAAGTAGTATAGTTTTAGGCGCTGGTATGATAGATTCTAGTTGCGATCCCATACGAGTCCGGACTAGTCAGAAATAGTTAGAATTAGTCATATGTTACTGGAAATCGATCCCGTACTCGGTTCCAGCGTTGCCAGGTTGATGTTTTTAGCGTCATTTGGAGGTTTTTTGTATCCTGTTGACGTTCGGACGTTTTTTTTGTAAAAAATGACGTTTGTTAACTTCCTAGTAATTTTTCTCTGTTACTAATTCTTGTAAGTAGAACTGATTTTGAATTATTTTCTTAATAAATCTTTACAAGCTTTGTTTTTTGCAGCAGATTCTTCAAAAGAAATTTATTCTTTGGACACAGATGATTTAAGTATGATGAAAACCATGCGCACGCGCATTTTTTTGGATTCTTGGACTAAGGATCCCGCGTTCAAAAGCTGGTTTTGTAAACACTTGAGGTTACGAGGCTTATTACAATGTTTGCAATTGCGCATTAAAAGCCAAATCAGGAATAGCTGATCTATTGCAACACGCACGCTCGCATAAGGACCAAAAAAACTGTAGCAGCATAAAAAGTCAGAAAAAAGTAGGGGACTTTTTTAAGACTTCATTTAAAATGTAATGAACGCAATATAGGCTGAAATATTGCTACGCTCCTTCTTAGAAGAACGTAATTTAGCATTTTCGACAACCGACCACCTAACCAAATGTGTACAAGAAAAAAGTATATACTAAAAATCAACGCGATTTTTTAGCAACACAAAACTTTCACATTATTACTCTGGAATTTAATGGCATACTCAAAAAAATTCTTAAAAATCTGAAAAAAAGGTTAAAATCTAGCTGAAACTTTGCAAATTTTTTATAATTTTGCACAAAGTTTGAAATGTGGATTTATATTTTCTTTTTTATATAATGAACTAGGCTTTTATGGAAAAATAATAAACAATAAATAATAGAGAAAAACAGCCATAATCGATCAAAATGTTGATGACTTAATCAGCTGATCACAAGTGTATGTATAAAATGATTTTTACATTAACGATCTCAAACCAGTTTACAATGAATTTTAAATGTGCTCTGTCGAAATGATATTTTGTATACCATAAAAGTTGAATAATAAAAATTCTGTGTGCATACATTTGAAAAAGACGTTTTTGAGTAGGAAATGACGTTTTTTCAGATGAACAACACTGCTCGGTTCTCTGACTATTGAGAGGACAAAAAAGAGAGTAAATGAGGTCGTCTCTTAGTCAGAAGTTACCAGTTTTATTCCGAGAATTTTTTGCTGGTAAATTCTGGTAAATGTGTCAGACGATCAGCTGTCACACTACAGCGACAACCAAATTGTAAACAAAAGAAAAGTGCACTCTGCAAATGCACGTTTTAAAGTATTTAATTTAATGTTTAAGTGGATTCTAATTAATTTTAATGTATAGTTGGTTATTTACATGTACCCTGCCAGCAATTGGAAGAGAATTTTATCACCTATCGCCCCGATGTCACTTCTTCATCACTATTGGAAGTTATCAAAGCGATAGTAACTCATTTCACAAAAACAATCTATCTTCTTAACAGGTGCTCGGGCGATTTTTACTCTTTGAGGTTTTAAAAATTAACAAGGCAAATCTTGGAAGTTCAATCAAGTAAAATTACATTTTTATTTTCTAAATTTTTTATACCCAGGCGCACTTGTGCACAAGGGTATGTTAACTATGTTCACATAATGGTTGTTTGTAACAGCCAAAACGAATCGAGATAGATATAGACAAATATATACATAAATGCTCAGAATGAATAGAGAAGTCGATTAAGCCATGTCTGTCTGTCCGCCTGTCCGTCCGTCCATAAGCGTACACGATAACCCTTTGTCCAAGGTAGGTTGGTATTGAAAATGGGCGAAATCGGACTGTAACCACGCCCACTTCCCATATAACGGTTTTTTATAATGCAAAAACTATGATATTTCAGTAAATATTTAAATAATGTAAATAATATATAGAATTTTGGTAAAAAATATTATTATTGCAAAATTTTTAGAAAATGGGCGTGACGCCGCCCACTTTTGACGAAATGCTGTATCTCAGTAGCCGCTTCACCAATTCTTACCAAACTCGGTATGAGCCTTGCCTAGGGCCTAGCTAAATGAAAATCTTTGAAATCGGGCAATAACCACGCCCACCTCCCATATAACGTTAAACTACAGAAATATGAAAACTGCGATAAATCAATTACTACTGAAGCTAATTGACTCAAAATCGATTATTGCATTGACCACTAAGCAGAAAATTAGATTATTATAAATTTTTGGATTTTGGATTATAACCAGATATGTGTATCCTGGTAACCGATTTACCAAACTCAGTGAATTTAATAACCTTGGTACGAAAAAGCACTTCGTTGAAAATTATTAAAATCGGACTAGAATTGCACCGGCTTCCCGTATAACGCCAATTTTCGGATATACGAAAACTCCGATATTTCAATAACTGAGGACGTTTATTTACTCCAAGTTAATACTTACAACAATCTCTTGACAATAAATAAGACTTTCATAGACTTTTAGGTAGTTTAAAGAAAGTTAGAAAGACGTTAGTTGATGCCTGCGCCGGGTATATAAAATTAGGTTTCGCACCGATTTTTATTTTCATTTAACGTGCAAGCAATCATATTCGAATAACAAATAAAAAAAAATACATTTAAATTTAAAAAATATGCGTTATTCGATCGGATAAGAATTCTAAAAAGTAGCGATATCATCGGCGATGATTTTCACAGAAATGTCGTGTCCAATTTGTAACTTCTGCAATAGAAATTGCTGGAACGTATGAGCTGAGTGTGTTTACATACAAAATAAACAAAAATTTACAACAAACATTTGCAGGTTATTTTGAAGTTGTCAGAAGTTACGTTTTTTTACTAAAAAGAGATCCCGTACTTTTCAGTGTTACTCTCGCTCTGAGCGGACTTTAATTTTTTGACAGTTTTACTAGTTTTAGTCCGAAGAATACGGAATTGGACCTTCTATTGTGAACTCTTTAGTAAGATAAAATACCGGAAATTAATTTGAATGAATCAGCAGTTAACCTTGGGTTATTTCTATACGAATTTCTGTAGAACACTTACCGGGTGTGTGGTTTGTACTTGAGCTGAATGCTTAAATTAAATAAGACACCGATTTGTTTCTGGCTAGGGCTGCCATAATCCTGAACATATCGACCAGTACACTTATTCCCTATAAATACAGTTTCTTTGGTTCTGGCGTTTTATTATTTTGAAGTATTTTCTGATATTATAAGCAATGTAGCATGATAAAAACATTACAAGGTAAATTCATTCTCTCATTTCGTCGGCCATGATTTTTTTCTGACGTTTGCCAACATTTTAAAATCATATAAAATTGAAAATAAAAAAATTAAATTGTTCACAATTGTTGTTGTTTGAGATTGAAAATGAGAATGTGTGTGTGAGTTTGAGTTTTGATTTTAAAATTATATTGTTGGCAAACGTCAGACTGCCTCTCAATGGTTTTACCTTGTTATGTTTTTATCATGCAATGTAGTTTCGTGGCACAATCCGTATTGATGATGATGAAACGCTCAAGTTCTGAATTTTTTTAATCATAAAAGAACAAATTTCTTTTGACGGTGACGCAGTGGCGTAGCCAGGGGGGTTATGGGGGGATAGATCCTCCCCCTTCGTCATTGAACTACAATTATTTACTTTTGAATTAATAACACAATACTATTTTATCCTTCTGATTTAAAATTTTTTTTATTTCAGACGGATGACAAATTATCTTTTAATGAATATATGAGTAGTCCACTTGCAAACATAAATTAAAAAAAAACGTCTAAGACAACAAGTAACATCCGAACTGTATCTTTTTTTATTACCTGATTATCCCCCTTCGTCATTGAACTACAATTATTTACTTTTGAATTAATAACACAATACTATTTTATCCTTCTGATTTAAAATTTTTTTTATTTCAGACGGATGACAAATTATCTTTTAATGAATATATGAGTAGTCCACTTGCAAACATAAATTAAAAAACAACGTCTAAGACAACAAGTAACATCCGAACTGTATCTTTTTTTATTACCTGATTATCCCCCTTCGTCATTGAACTACAATTATTTACTTTTGAATTAATAACACAATACTATTTTATCCTTCTGATTTAAAATTTTTTTTATTTCAGACGGATGACAAATTATCTTTTAATGAATATATGAGTAGTCCACTTGCAAACATAAATTAAAAAACACGTCTAAGACAACAAGTAACATCCGAACTGTATCTTTTTTTATTACCTGAAAATTTGGATAAATAAGAGCCTAATACCATTAAAAAAAATAAAGTTGCAGTATGGTAGATTTGCAAATTTTATATTTAAAAATTTAATATTGCAAGTTTTGAAACAGTAACTTTTACATAG
>NW_016158648.1:107797-108968 GCF_001687245.7 Rhagoletis zephyria
TAATTAATTAAAATGGTGTAGTAATTTAATTTTTTTTTAAATAAAGCATGAATTACCCAGGGAATAACCGAGTAGACAAAAAATATATAACGGTAGAAATGGCACATACATACATATATGAAAGAATGCCCACAGGCGACGCACTATAGGCAAAACACGAGTTTTTTTTCAAAATCGTAGATCTTCGCTTAGAAAAGAGATAATGGAATGCAGCATTTAACCCTTTAATGCAGAGTCTGTCATATATGAAACGCTTTTTAACCCTTTCAAGGCAGAGGAAAAAGGTTCTCAATATGCTTTTGAACGACTTTTTCTCATGTTGACATAGATATTAGTCGTAGAAAATTTTTCCGTAGTATAATAATAATAAAAAAAAAATTAATAAAAAAATAAAATAAAAAAAATAAAAATATTAAAAATAAAAATAAATAAAAAATAAAAATAAATAAAAAGTACATTGAAAACATATTGAGAACCATTGCATACTCAAAAAAATTCTAAAAAATCTTCTTAAAAAGTTTAAAATTTTCATGAAATTTTGCTGAATTCTCGCGAGTTTTGCACAAAGTTTAGGAATTATATTTTTATGTTTTTTGTTGTAGAATGAAATATATTTTTATATGAAATCAGTGCAAAAATATTAGAATGAAAATTGTTGCATATATTGTGAAAAATTTGCTGTGCCAATACTTTGTTCGGGCGGTGTATACTTTAGTACTGGTTTATATTATTTAGCATTACAAATAGGATTCAATAAGCATTGTAAGTCTCAATAAAACATATTTGATCTGAACTTTAAATATTTAAATTTCTTTAAAAAGCATGATTTTTATTACCTTCCTTTTATTAGCTCGGGATGTGACTATGTAATATTGATACGCCTAAAAGATGCCGCGATTTCTATTCTCAAGTTACATACCTGATGACAGTACGAATGGCAATTATAATAGGGAGGTTTTAGTCTTTTAAACTATAGGGCTATTCGCGATTCGGTGCATAAGAGCTGACAAATTTATGCAATTGCAGAAATATGCCATGGATTGTGAGCGACCTTTATTAAACTGTCATGGTAAAGCTTTTGCAAAACAATTTTTGTGCATCAGCTTTGGTTTTGTTTATGAATGCAATGCATAGCATTTTTATGCTATGGATTTTCGGTATTGCAAATTTG
>NW_016158648.1:111257-118411 GCF_001687245.7 Rhagoletis zephyria
TATGGGAAGTGGGCGTGGTTATTGTCCGATTTTTAAAATTTTCGGCCATTTACGTATGTGTATTCAAGGCTAACAACTGTGCAAAGTTTGGAATACAATTGAGTGCAGCGGTTACCAAGATATATACATGTAACCATAAGTGGGCGTGGCTACGCCCATTTTCAACAAAAATTATAATATTCTTATTTTTCGTCTAAAATTTATTATAAATATCAATTTTGAGTGAATAATCTCAGTAGTTACTAAAATATCACAGCTTTCGTATTTCTGAAAATTACAGTTATATGGGAGGTAGGCCTGGTTATTGTCCGATTCTCACCATTTTCAATACTGTCCGTCCTACGCCAGAAAGAAGTGCACATACCAAGTTTCGTTAAGATATCTCAATTTTTACTCGAGTTATCGTGTGGACAGACGGACGGACGGACGGACAGACAGTCACCGCTTAATCGATTTCTCTTTTCATCCTGATCATTTATGTATACATTTGTCTATATCTATCTCGATTCGTTTTGCCTGTTACAAACAACCGTTATGTGAACAAAGTTATAATACCCTTGTGCACAAGTGCGCTCGGGTATAAAAAACTAAAACCTCGCTATTATAATTTCCATACATACTGCCATCAGGTTGAGAATAGAAATCGCTGTATCTTTTAGGCGCATCAATATTACATAGTTACATCCCGAGCTAATATAAGGGAGGTAAAAAGGTACAATATATTGTACATTTAAGGCCTGTATGCAGCTCTCAAGAAAAGCAAAAACTCCATATAAAATGACGTTCAAGAAATGGCTAAGAAATTTTCTTGAGTCAAATTTCCTTAAGGCAGTACGCAGTTCTTAAGAAATTTACTACGTTTTCTAGTACGGTTTTCTAAAGTTTTTTTGTGAAAAAAGAGCACAAGGCAACCCAGGCTTGCAACAGCAATATATGCCCGTTCCATTATTTCTTGAGGAAAGAGTGAGGCAACAGGCTGCGAGGTATCAAAAATGTCAAAATTCCTTGGACACACACGCGAAATAATGGCAATTTTTTCTTGACCGTTTTCTTGAGAGCTGCATACAGGGCTTTACACTGAAAGGTTGCAAGTGTCTTGTACAATAGGGCTATTCGCGATTCGGTGCATAAGAGCTGACAAATTTATACAATTGCAGAAATATGCCATGGATTGTGAGCGACCCTTATTAAACTGTCATGGTAAAACTTTTTTAATCAGTTGATAGACATGTCAACCAGAGTTGCAATGCATAGCATTTTCATGCTATGGATTTTCGGTATTGCAAATTTGTCAAGCCATGACAAATGCAAATGCGTGTATTTTGTTTGTGTATTGTAAATAGTTTGCAATACACAAACAAAATACACGCATTTGCATTTGTCATGGCTTGGTAGAGCGTACATAATGGTGCTGCCCCCGACACGTATAAAAATCGTGGTTGGCGATTTAAATCCCAAGGTGGGCAACGAAGGGATCTTTGGCGCCAGTGTCGGAAAATTCAGCCTCCACATAGAAACGGCGGGCTGAGGCTGATCAACTTCGCCGGGGCCCGAAAATTGGCAGTATGTAGTATTGGGTTCTAGCATGAAAATATCCATCTAGCTACATGGGTGTCTCCAGATCGAAAAACGGGAAAACAAATCGAGCAAGTTGTGATAGACTGAAGGCATGCTTCCCGTGTGTTGATTACCTCGGTGTAGCAAACAAAGGGCCCCTAACAATGCAAGGAAAGTTCAACGTCGAAAAGCTACAATCAAAACAGACGGCCAATGGATTCAACTCTCACACCTGCTGTGCGAGAGCACTCTCCAACAAACCGACATACGCGGGCAGTGGAACCACATTTCCCGCTCATTATTGGTACGTTGAGGAGTATCAAGAAGTTGCAGAGAAAAATGTTTGAAATGCTGGCCGACAGAAAAAAACACCCGAAATTTTTAGCAGAGAGTTGAGCGATTTACGGAATTCGAAAACTATGTATATGCAGCAATTAAAAAAGTTTGTAAAAAACAAGCAAATATATCGAATATTAGTAGAAAGAAGTATGTTTTCTATTGCGATATCAAAAAGCCCAGAGTTAATGCACGGTAGCGTAAAATTCGGTTTTACGAGTTTTGTTAAATATAATAATAAATACTTTGGAATAAAAATCAAGTATAATTTTTATTTTGCAAAGGACAAAAAAATATAAACGTTTATAAAATTTAAAAAATCTAAAAAATTAATAGCAGTTTCATATTGCATAGTAAATTATTTTTAAGTTTAGAAAATATTTTTGAGTTTCCCCTTAAGTCAAACACTTTATAGGTCTCTTAAACCGAAGCTATAAATATTTGAGATGTAGATACATATTTAAGAACGTGCTAGCGGAAAATTCTAACAGATGGGGTGGCAGAACATTTCTCGTTGAAGGGAACTGATACCAAAAGCAGCACTATTAGTTTGGCAACGACCCCGGCAATAATGAGTACGGATAGTAATATTATGTATTTATTGGCACTTTTCAGCCATGTATCTGTTCAGAAATTTGCACTTTTTTTGCATTTGCCTGAAGATACAAAATTAGGTTTTAACCAAATAAGCTAAACAGAAAGAACTAACCAGATATTGTTCAGATATGTTAGAAAAAATGTGTCATTATCGATTTTCGACTATTATTTAATGACAGAAAGCTTAATCTTTTTTCAAAGCAAAAATGTGGTAAAAAATAGATGGGTTTCTGCATTGACCAGGACAATTAAAGTGTGGACCAGGACAGTTTCTTTAAATCAGGACAAATCCTGGAAACCCAGGACGTCTGCCAGCCCTAGACTACACTTAAAAAAGAGTTTAGTTACGTCAACCAAATATGTTTTCCTCAACACATGATTTGGTTACAGTTACATTATTTGGTTTTATTAACCAAATCATGTGTTAAGAGAAATATATTTAGCTGACTTTTTTCTGGATGTAGGGATGTTGCGAATGAGGAATTTTAGGCATCTGCGGATGCGGATGTTAAGTATTTTTATAAATTTTTGAAAACAATTAGGTAAGTAAATTAAGTTCTTTAGGTAAATAAAAAATGCAAAAGTTAGTAATTTTTAATAATGTTCATTATATTTAGTACTTGAATTTAAAAATGGGATTACTATATTTAATAAAAAGTAATGAGAACTGCATCAGGGCTGAAAATGACGAATGTATTCTTCTGACTTTCATCTTCACTTGACGAATCTAGTATAATGGCGAGATCGTTGTTTAAACAGCGCTTACAAGCCAAACCAAATATGTCAGCTTTTTCTAAAGCTTTAAAAAAAATTCTTTATTCTCATTCCCTTGGCTGTTTCAGAGTCTGTAACGTCTTCAGCGTTTTTCGATCACAGTTTTTGTAATTCATTTTCAATACGTTCTTCTGCGACTGCATATTAGGTCAAATGATTACTTTTCCTGTGCGAAATTAATAGCAGCTATAATATTGCGTTATTTTAATGTAAAAAGATGGCAAACGTTAAAACAAGTGTAAAGGCAGTAAATAAAATGTTAAACAGACTTGGTTTTCGTAAAACAGACTTTACTACTTTTTTGTATGTTCAAATAATGAGTGTATGTAACGGGTGATTTTTTAAGAGCTTGATAACTTTTTTTTTAAAAAAAACNGTACTCAAAAACATTGTGCAATTAGCTTTGTTTTGACACAAGTTATTTTCTTACCATACTCAACTCCCTCCTCTTTAAAATGAGCTACATAATAAAATAAGTATGGTCACATGTACATAAATGGTTTCTTCTAGCGATTAGTTATGGCATTATCGAAATTCCTAAATTAAAAAAAGAAAAATATTTACTACATGTCTCGCAGATATGTCTTGAGGAGAGATTCCTAAAGCAGTTAGTCTTCATAAAACACTTCATTTTCACTTGAGGTTTCAGTATTTCCAAATTCTCCACCGATATTATTTATATTCAGAATACAAATGCTGCTTTGTGACACATTTATCAAAAATCGCTGTTAACTTCCTGAAAAGAATACGAATGTTTATGAAACTAATTTGTTAAAAGAATGTTCAAAGCTCTATTCACTTTGATTTAAAAAAATTCGAAATTTCAGTCCGTAAATGCTCCCAAGGATTTGCCTTTTTGCGAAGGCTGCTCATCACTGGTCTTTGCGAATCGGCGCTAGTGTATTTGTAAGATAGCCTGGGCTCCGCTACAGGAGATGAAATGTAATCCAAATTGAGGCTGCTATTTTTTTTTGCTATCACATACTTTCATTTTCACTATTTATCATCATTAAAATGGATTGTTTATCACCAAAAAATGTTGGAGATATTTTTGGAGATAGCTAAAAATTCGGAAAAAGGTTGGATATCCTATTTTAGCACTTTAGCGATAGCGAAAGTTAGAATCCGGCTGATGGTCGACACAGTTGGCTTTTTGATTTCGAAAAGAACCTCATCAGCAAGAAACGCTATGTTTTCAGATCTAAATATTTTAGCATCCTTTTCAAATTGTTTCCCATAATTTTCGTATTTATTTGATAAATAAATGCAAAAAATACGCGTTTTCTTTTTCTTCTAAGAGTTTCATGGAACTTTCGCAAATTTCAGCAGCACCAAATTTTTTTTTCAACATGGTTGACAACCGAAAAAGGCTTTCTTTTTTCGAACATCCAATCAGCCAAACTTCAAACAACTTGCCTTTTGTGATAGCATAATAACCCAGAAAAACCGTTTTTCTTGAAAACGGCTAAAAACGGCAAGTTAAGTAAAATAAATTCAACTCATTGCATCTTAATTTATTCATATCCGATTCCATTTTGTTTGCCGAAAGTTAACAAAATTGTAAAAGCTTACATAAAGTCATAAATGGAAATAAATCAGAAAATTTTTGAGGTTTTGCAAATAAGTCAGTTTTTTTGCAAACAAATGATAAAAAGTCACTTTTGTAAATTGGGACATAGGTTCTCACTTAGATATAGTTTTCTTTCCCATTTAAAATTTTCCTTTAGTTATTCGAACTTTACAAAAACAATGCACTTGAAATTTACAAAATAAACCGGTTGCGCAAACAACGTATCAATAACGTTTTGAAAGTGTAACTTTGGTTTATTGCTGTATAACGGTGTTTTTTATTTTACAAAAACTAAGTGAAGTTTCTGTTATTTTGGAGTATTCTCTACAGAATGGCAACAAAAAATAATGTAAAACTGCCTTTANATAGTCCCTACAGAATGGCAACAAAAAATAATGTAAAACTGCCTTTACGAAATTGGACTTTCGCACAGCCAAATGTATAATTTGACCTAATGTGGACTGGTTTGAAAAACTTGTGCTTATAGCGAGCTAAATAGGTGAATATGGAAAATAAATTATTATTTTCCAGGGATGAAAATTTTGAATAAAGCATCAATTCTCTTTATATCCAGTCGTTGACCATTTCTGCTGGAAATCCTTATTGAAGGAGCTCACTCTTTGACTTTAAATAGCAAACAAGGTAGACGTAGGGGGACAGTTTTATCACAGAAGTTTTTTAGCCAAGGATCCAATGTATATAGCTATGAAAAAAATATTGCTCGACAAGTAAAGAAAGTTACTGTTTTTAAAATTTTTGCTAAAAATAAATTCCCCAAATAGCCCAATTTGAAGTGATTGAAACGAATATACTATGTAACATCAAAAGTAAATCACGAACATTTGGTTTAAAATTACAGTGCACACTTTATTCTTTTATGCCTAGTAGTTTTTTTAAGATTGGTCCAAAAAAATTATAATAAAGAAAGAAGCCAATGCAAAACAGAAAACCAAAAAATATGATTAAAATGACTATGTTCTCTTTGACGTACGACTGCCCATTGATAGCTCGGTAATATAGCTTAAGAAATAATATGTTTAAAGGCATTTTTATCAAAGTTCATAAATATGTCATTTGACCAGTTTTGTTACACAAATACTCCCACGACCACAGACAAAAAATATTGGCTACAATTTGTCGTTTTGTTTGCTAGATATACGTTTTATCGGTGCACTTGCGCAACATTCGCATTCGTTTCTATTGTTCCACTTTTTCACTACCTGAACTCAACGTGTTTTGCTCAGCCTAAACTGATGATCGAAAAGTTTTACGCCGCTTATATTAAACGTACTTTGGTCATATGTATATGAAGAGTGACCCTAAGTTAAAATATTACGCCCGGGTTATATAAAATAAAAATAAAAAGTTCAAAATAAAATAATGTAAAAAATGCTTTTTAAAAACAAGCTTTTATTTAACATGTACAATCAAAGGAATAAAATAAAATAGTGTAACAAAAGATTTTTTAGCAAGAAAATTTTGTTAAAACCACTAAAATTAATGAAATAAAATAAGCTAAGCTTTCGTTAAAGTTACTAAAAGCCAAATGGCGAAAGGAATTACTAAAACTCTAATGAAAATTATTAACAATTTGTATTGATTTACTTCGTTTTTAAAACAGCTTTTTTTCAACTTTGTATATTGCGAGTTATGTTTACCGCACAAATTCGCAGTGCCGTCAGCACCTATACCGGCTAAGCTGATCAATCTCATCTTAATGCTTTTAAGGAAAATTGTTATATGGTCGTACAATTCTTCGGCAGTCGTGCTATCGACAGCGAATATGGCTAAAAATGAGGTAGTGACTTCTTTGCGAGATTCGCTGCAATATTTAACGCAAATACAAAATATTTCATAACTGAAATAACGGTCGACTTATCAACGACTAATGAGAATGGAGCATTGCTGATGCCATCGACTAAATCTTCTAAGACACATTTCTAATGAAGTTCCTACATTTAGTACGATGCATTCTCAATTTGTCAAAGTTTTTTTTCCAACTTCCGCAAAATATCGGTGAAATGGTCAATGCCTCGCACTGCACAATGAACAGTAATAAATGCTGCAAGCTTAAGCTTCAAGAAGTCGCGCTATGAGCATTTTGCTCACGCAATTCTTATTTCGACGAAATTTGTATGTTCTATGATATTTTTCCAATTATTGCGTTGAGTACCTTCGTCAAAGGTTATGCTCTACACTTTAGCATGCCTTTCTTTCAGTCAGGGGACGATCCAAGAATGATAGAATACAAGATTGCGCCTTTTGCAGCTTGAATTCGTGAGAGTAATTTTAGCGTGACGTCATCGTAGAGTTGACAACT
>NW_016158649.1:0-21299 GCF_001687245.7 Rhagoletis zephyria
CACTTTCTGCTACTTTAATTTGTCGATACATCTTTTCAATATCACCTGTAAACACATATTGCCAAAGTCTCCATTTGATAATTATGTCAAATATATCTTTTTGAAGTCTCGGGCCTATTAAAGGGATGTCATTTAAACTACTTCCATTTGTAGTTTTTGCAGATGCATCGAAAACTACTCGTAGTTTAGTTGTGAGACTTCCTTCTCGAATTACGGCTTGATGTGGCAAATAGTATTTTCCGCAATTATTTCCACTTGCTTTTTTCATGTGGCCCATTTCTAAATAGTCTCTCGTAAATTGCACATATTGTTTTCTTAGGTTGTCATCTGAAGCCAACTTTTTCTCAAGATTAAGAAACCTCGCCATTGCTTGTTGGCGAGAGTCGCCTAACTCTTTTTCTTTCTTAAAAGGTAGATTGACGACAAATCTATTATTTTCATCTCTTGTTGTCGTTTTATCAAATATCTTCATACATTCATCATCATCTTCTATATATGTTGGTGCTGTGGTGTCTTCTATTTCCCAAAACTTCTCCAACGTTGTGGTCACCGCCGCTAGAATTCTACCATTTTTTCTCGGTTGTTGTAAAACTCCCGACAATATCCATCCTAATTTCGTAGCTTGGCCTAGTATTCGATCTTTCTTAAATATGCCTTCTTCTA
Organism: Rhagoletis zephyria; assembly: GCF_001687245.7. Classification (NCBI taxonomy): domain Eukaryota; kingdom Metazoa; phylum Arthropoda; class Insecta; order Diptera; family Tephritidae; genus Rhagoletis; species Rhagoletis zephyria. The sequence goes on from NW_016158649.1 coordinate 664, forward strand.
ATATGTCAGCATATACATCTCCTCCAATAACGACGTCGATTCGATCTGACCTATTGAAGTTGGGATCAGCTAAGGTATAGTTTCTCCATTGTTCTATATCCCATTTAAATGTTTTATCAGGTTGTGCACTCGCCAATTTCGGCAAAATCAGTGCTTCGACATTGTACACTTCGTTGCTTAGGAATCTCGGCCTGATTTCAATGTTGACTTTAAATTTGGAGACTCCCACTATAGTATTTCCTAGCCCTTGTAGCTCAGTTACTTCTCTTCTCTTTGGTAAGTATAGTGTTTGAGCGGCTTCTTCAGAAATGGTAGTCTTCTGTGATCCTTGATCGATTAGTGCTCGCAATGTCACGTACTCTCCATTTGCCGCCTTCACTCTTATCTGGGCTGTTGCTAGAAGTATTGCTGTTTCGGAGTTTTTTTGTCATCATAGTGGATGATTTTTTTATAGCATTTTCTTCACCTGCTCCTTTTTCCTTCTGGAATTCACTGTAATGCAGTAAATTATGATGATTTCTTCCACACTTACTGCATTTTTTCTTATTCTTGCAATTGCCTTCATATACGTGGTCGAGGCAAATATTGCATAGCTTATTGTTTACTATGAAACCTCTACGATTCATCGTAGTCAATGCCTGGAACCTTCTGCATTCAACAATTTGAATCTTGCAATATATACAGGTCTTTTGTGCAGCTGTATAGAATGTGGGTGCTCGTTGTGGCTGCTTTTGATTGCTCCATTTAGTTGTTTTCCTGTCTCGTATAGCTTCTAGAGCTTGATATTGCTGCTCCAGAAAACGGAAAACATCATCTAGGCTTTGGATATCCCTAGTTTTCTTGACATTCTGCTCATATAACCGGAGACTTTCTTTGTCTAGTTTCCGAACAACTATCCGAGCTATAATTGCTTGCTCGTCATTTAAATTCAATTTAAGCCCTTTAAGAGCATAAATGCATTCCTTGGTGGTATCCAAAAGTTGCTTCATGCTTGCCGCACTTTTCCCATTTGCTGTTGGTTGATCAAGAAGTCTGTCCACTTGTGTTGTGAATTGCAGCCTTTTGTTTTCATATCTTTCCTGGAGGATTTGCCAAGCGGCTTCATAGTTGTATTCGATTACCGGTAAATGCTGAACTAATCTTCCAGCTTCTCCTCCTAATGACGACTTCAGCCGGAACATCTTTTCTACTTCAGTAAAGTGCTTCGAATTATGCACCAAACCTTGGAAAAGATCGCTAAATGATGACCATTGATTCATCTCGCCATAAAATATCGGAATCTTAATCTCCTGTAGTTTCATAGTAGATGACGCAGCTTGTGTTGGCGCNGAGTAACTCATCCCAGTTGAGTTTCATCAACCAAAGTTTTTGTATAAACAGCTTTGCTAAAACAGTCATTGGTGAAAGCCACCCAATCGGATCGAAAATTCTCGCCAAATCAGATAAAGCTTGCCTTTTTGTTACTAGCTTTNGCACCTTTTCAATTTATCTGTTAACTTCTCAATGTTAACGCTGTATTTTTCTCGGAAGTCCTCCATTTGTTCTTCTATTGAGTCTTTAGTAATGACTTTTAAATGGACACTGCGAGTTTCAGAAAAAGCTTCTTCTACATATTCAAACTGTATTTGAAGCTTAATTTTGAATTTTCTTATTTCTTCGACAGAATCCAATTCATTTTGTTGAATTTCTTCTATGGTCCCTCTGAGCTTTCTACGTCGGCATTAGTACCTGATGGCTCGAACTCACTCGNCTATGGTCATTCTAAGCATTTTTCCTCGACGTTGAAATCTCCTTTCTACGTCGGAATTAGTACCTGATGGCTCGAACTCACTCCTTTCTCCCATCGATTCAGGTTTAAGTTGGTTGCCGCTTACTGTTGGTAAATCTTCGGCTGCATTTTGTATTTTTAAATGCTGAATGGACTTTTGCATTACTTGAATAACATGCTCGTAATACTTCTTGGCAATGTATTCGTCAGCTTCTTGGCTCGGTTTAGCCATAATTTTGGCATGATTTCCATCAAATTCCGTCCTCATTGTTTGAATATGTTGAATATATTCGAGACATGAAGCTTTCCTTATTTTGCCGCTAAGGATTTTCTGTTCTTCCAGCGCAGCAAGATCGCCCAACTCCTTCTGTCTTTTCAGTAAATTTTCCATGTTGATTGATGTTGTTTCTTTTACTGTTGATTTTGATTGTTTTTTGTTGATTTTTGTTTTTTTTTAGTATTTAAACACTGTACTCGTTGTTTTAGCCACGAGGACGCTTTTTAACACTTTTCACTTTTCCGCTGTGAGCCACGGAAACGCTTTTCGCTTAGAATTTTAGGCGAATTATATACTTGTTTAAGTATATTTTATATTAATGCGGACAGTCTTTGCTGTTCCGGCTTATATGTATATATATATTTTTTTTTTTTGCTAAGTAATGCTCTCCTTTTTTCAGAGACTTATAGTACTTGCGCTTGAGCTCTTTTCTAGGCTCGACTGACGAAATGTACAAGACTATTATACTTTTGATCAACTTCACTTCTTACCTCGGGTGGGGGATAGTGAAGATCACAAAAATACGTAATATACACCGTGAGATTGCTGTATTTAATCTGACCTCTTTATTGAATATTTCTTTCTTATATACATTTTCTAATACTAATTCCTTAACTACGTATATGTGTCTGTGTGTGTGTACATGCGTAAATGTGTATTCTTATCTTCATTGTATACATCCGATACCAATGCATTTTAAGTGCACTAAAATGTATGTGTCTTATGCAGAATCAGTAAATCCTAGTAAGAGATAAAAGACCAACGTATTTTTTTTTTATTTATTTAGGTTCACTGTTGACTTAAGTGCATCTAACGCACGTATTAAAACAATTGATGATCGGCTGTCAGTTGCTGCTTGTGGGCATTGGTATATTGGTGTATGCGTGTTTCTTTATGTTTTCTGTATACACTGTAATTTATGTATTTTGTTCAGATAAGCAATTTTCACATATTTTATGAGCAAGGGTCACATTACAATTCTATTGCTTATCATTGCATTTGACATTTAGTGGACTGTATATTTTTCCTGTTTATTTCATCGGTTTACGTATGTTTGCATATGTATGTACGAATGTGTTATATTTCTAAAATCCTATCTCTATTGCGGCAGAGTTTCATGTTCATATTTTTATAAACAGCCGTAATAAACTTTAGTCATCGTTTTTATTACCTAAAAGTTTTGTCAATTATTAGAACATTGAACGAGTGCGTAAGCTACACATTAGCCGTACCTTTTACACGCATATACATCTACGCTTAGGGCCGGTTTCTTAAAGACTGATTAGTGCCTAAACGGGGGTTAATCGGTGTTTTGGTGAAAAAGCGTTTTTTCAATGCCCGATTAGCACAAATTCGTCGGTTAACAACCGATTAAGTTTACCAGGCGATGGCCACCGGTTAGCTGCTAACCGATCAAAAAGTGACATCTGACAGCTGTAAAAAACATCAAAAATTAATTTATTGTTATTTACACGCACATTTTTATAATTATGGAACATATAATTGGGCTTTCTATTATTTCCAATTTGGATTCGATGCGCGTTATAAGAAAACCGCGAACATATGGAGCGAAAGCAAATTTCTTTGAGGAATATGACGAGTATACATTTGTAAAAAGGTTTCGTCTTTCAAAAAAAAGTGCTCTGTATATTTTTGAAAAAATTCAAAGAAAAATTCGAAATTACACTCAAAGGTTTGTGGATATATGGTTTACATATTTATATTAAAAATAGCATCGTTTGTATTAATAAAATTCGTTTTACAGAAACCACGCACTGAGCCCATTGGAAATGTTATTGCTAGCGTTGCGCTTCTATGCATCAGGAAGCTTTTTAATTACAGTGGCTGATTTCTGTGGAGTGAGTACGTCCACTGCAAGCCGAGTAGTCAAAAGAGTCTCCTATGCAATTGCAGAACTTTCGAGAGAGTATATTAAAATGCCAAAAAGCAGTGCAGAATTGGAAATTGTTAATCGTAGTTTTCATCGGATTGCAAATTTCCCAAAAGTCGTTGGATGTATAGACTGCACCCATGTAAAGATCCAATCGCCTGGTGGAGTAAACGCCGAAATATTCCGAAATCGGGAAGGGTACTTTTCGTATAATGTACAAGCAGTCTGCAATGCAAATCTGGAGATAACTGATCTTGTATGTCGATGGCCTGGCTCCGCACATGATGCCAACATTTTTAATAATAGCCGTATTAAGCATCGTTTTGAGCTAAATCAATTCAAGGATTGCTTTATACTAGGCGATAGTGGGTATGGTGTCAGTAGATACATGATGACGCCGCTTTTACATCCTAACACTGCTGCGGAACGGTTGTATAACGAGTCTCAAATCAGAACCAGAAATTGCGTAGAGAGGTGCTTTGGCGTGTGGAAGCGTCGCTTTCCAGTGCTTTCCGCAGGATTAAGAGTTTCGCAAAATACCGTTATGGCAGTTATTGTAGCCTGCGGTGTTTTACATAACATCGCGCGGCAAAATAGAGATGCGGATCCATCCGAAGAAGAGAATTTTACTGCTGAAGAGTCCACTGAAAATGCAATGGAGGCAGATGAATCCACGACCGAAACGCCAGGAGTCTCTTTTATGAGGTCGAGTTTAATCAGAGACTATTTTGCAAGGTTAGTTTATACATAAGTCAGCTCATTAAGCCACGGATAAATAATGTAAATAATTTTTTTTTTCAGGTTATAAAGGAATACCAGGAGTGCCAGTTACTGTATTAATATTCGAATTCGGGTTCGGTTGGTATTCGTACCATATACACTGGTGGCCGGATAATTAGAAACGATTTTATTTTTCAAGTTTTGACCATCTATTTATATATTTAATTTATATGGTGTTTGTTGTATAACCAGCAAGACTTTTACAAAAAAAATATTAAGCATTAAATAAACAAAAGACAAATAGTCAAAAGTGGTCAAGATATCGTACTGCTATTATTTTGTGGACAACTGTATGTATATATTAATAGGCTAACATAAATTTTGTAAGATCCATACCTTCAAAAGCAATTTCATAATATAAACAAAATTCTGTTTTGTAGACAATTTATTTATTTTATTTCCTATTACTAGACTATATGTTATCTACATAGATATACATATGTATTTGTAATATACATAAATATGTACATATATGTAAGTATATTCGAGTGCATCACTCTTCATAAAAAAATCGGCACTGTTTTTCCATTGAACCCATTTGGAATATACAGCCAGCACCAACAATGCGCAATAATAGTGTAAATAAATAAAAATCATCGAAACATCTGCGTATGCATACTCTTGACACTGAAAATACCTTCCAAATGAGTTTTATATAAATAAAATTAAATAATAATTTTCAAAAAACTAAATATTAATGGTATTTCAGTCTTTCCATATTAAATAGAGCCGATAGCAGAAAATGATAATAATAATGAAATTTTGGAGGAAAACGTAACATAACCGTTTGGAATACATCGAGCTCATTGATAAAAATAAATATATATGTACGAATAAAGCAACTTCAGGTGTTGATAAGGAACTCTTTCACCTTTCTAATTTATATATACTCTGTTGTCTATGTACACTGACTTTCACTTTGCCTGTTTTTTAATTTCATATCAATTTGTAAAAGTTCTAACTTCATCTCTGCTTCCGAAATCTCTAATTCGTGTTTTTTTTTGGCCCACTGATGTCTTTCGGCTGCTCTCTTGTTCTCATCTTCCCAGAAAGCTTGTTGATGGTCAAACTTTTGCTTTCCCTTTTCATTTTTCACCGCTAGTTTTTCTGATTTCTTCTTTTTAAGCAGTGTTGGGTTCCATGCGCTCCAATCGGTTGTAATGTCCTAAAAATTTTACATTAATTTAGAAAAATAATATAGAATAAATAATATTTAGAATATACTACATTTTCTACGGCCTCAGTTGCTTCAACTGGCTCCGCTGTGTAGCTTCTCATGGAGTCCTCCAAAATTTCGGGAACGGCGTCATTTTCTGCTATCGTCTCTATTTCATATGTAATGACTGAAATACCATTAATATTATTAAACATCAATAACTATCACGTGTAAAGATATGTACAAAAAATCTTACCATCACTATCAAAACTGTTGGACAAGCCGGTTGCCGACTGGCCCATTAAAGCTGCTAGCCTGTCTGTGTTGGAGTCAGTATAGCTTCGGAATTGGCCACCACCTGTTTTGTACATTTCCCTTCTCTCTTCGGCTAGGGACTTTCTTGCTTTTCGTTTCAAATTTTCGTATTTTTCTCGCAAGTTCTTCGGCCCTCTTTTAACACCCATCTGGGCCTCAAACGCAACATCAATTTTCTCCCACACCTTTTTTTTCTCCTCGCAGAATACAGCATCAGTCCTTTTATTTTCTAAAATCATGGCGTGCTGCTCGGCCAAAGATATTAATAAAGTCTCCTCCGCGCTGGTAAAGTTTGGAAGGCGACTTTTTCTTATATTTGAATCCATTTTTGTTATTGTCCACAAAACACCAAGCTATTCCTGCGAGATTCTTTAAATTGTTAAAGTGCGTCCATTTTCTATACGACCATGTAAAATGAATCCAAAAGTGATGTGATATTTGAAGGAACATGTGGGTTATCATATAGCCTATTCCCGTACTCCAGGATTTGCAAGTTTTACAGGAAGGTTTCCGTCCGCCACGTTCATACAAGTTGTATTAAAGGCGGAAACAGCTTTTCCTGTAAAACCTGCAAATCCTGGTTACGGGAATAGGCTAATAATTAACGAGCTGGTACACAAATTGGTAAGCACAATATCTATAACACAATTGTCAATTGTTTAAAACAATTTTAAAACAAGAAAACTGCAAACAAAAACCACACAAAAACAAAAATCAGCTGTGTAGTCTGCTTTTGTCGATTCACAATGCAACTTTTGTGAACTCTTTATGAAAAAATTCACAATGATCGACATAATCGGAGGTAAGCTAATCGGACCTTGGTGAAAACGAAATTGTCAATTAAAGATATCAGTGATTAACCAATCGCTGATTAAAAATAATTTAATCAGTCTTTAAGAAACCGGCCCTTAATGTGGTAAAAACAAGCATCGACAATTTCCATTTGAAAACGAGAAATTTTGAAATTATCGACAACTATTCATAAGCGCTCATAAAGTTTGTCGCTTACTGCTCCATAAAAATTTTAAGCATCGGTACGTAGTATGTGTGTAAAAAAAAGTCTATTATATTGATCTATTAGCCAAAGTTCAAAAGAGGCATATTATATTTCCAAAAAGTAATTTTGCTGCCTTTTCTCCCATGAGGCTATTTCTTAGAGGCTCGTATATAAGGTCGACTGCACTGAACAATTGCTCACTTGGAACGCTGGCGGGTGGAGCGCTCAAATATTTGCGGCCAGATCTGTAAATTTGTTGTATTTTAGTTTAGTTTTCCACCATTCGAGAGGATTTTCACCGAGATGAGCTCGTTTTTCTTTAAGATAGGCCTTCAATTGAGCTTTAATTTCACATTTTTTAATGTCGCCAGATGATACATCCGAGCCTTCGTTTTCGCTGGAGGAATCTAAAATTATTTCTTGGTTGCTTATTAGCAGTACTTGTTGAAGGCCCATCAATGTTGCTTGATATACACTACTACTAACCGTTTAGCGCTTGAAGCTAAAAGCCGGTTATTGTCCGCACCCTGGTTAGATAGACTTAGAGCCATTTCAACAATGTTATAGTCTCTGCCCATGTACGCATTCGCATTCGCAAAACATTTGTATCATTGATTCGAATGCGAATGTGTTAAATGATGCGAATCCTTCGCAACACGAATGCGAATGCAAATATTCGCAACATCCCTGTTATGTACATATGTACATATAATGGTCTACAAAATAAAATAATAGCGATATTTTGACCGGTTTTGGCATTTGGCATTTGTCTTTTGTTTATTTAATGTTTATGATTTTTTTGGGGGTTGGACACAGAAATTCACAATCATGCAAATGCAGATACAGTCATTAGTACGAAAATTCCGAAAGTGCCCAGGGAATCGCCCGAAGATTGTACAATAATTGTGCAATTGTGGGTTTACTGGGTATATTTCCCCCTTCAGCCGACGATTATTCAAGAGAGGGGTGCTCAACAAATTTAAGTTACTGCATCAAACGAAAAAACGTCAACATCAATTACAACAACATCGTTCTGGGAATTGCGAAATTTGAAAACTTATCTACGAAGTAAAACAGGCGAAGATCGATTGAACGGGCTAGCGTTGTTGAACGTGCACCGAGACGTGGAAGTAACGAACGAAAATGTTATCGACATTATGTCAAAAAAGCCAAGAATATTGGATATAATGTTATAAAATAAAGCATTGTTAAATATTGTGACAAAAATCATTCTACTAATAGTTGCGAAAAATTCATTTAATAAAAATACAAATCGATATGAGGTTCATAAATACTTAGGAAACACCCGTCCCCCGACCCCCTCCCCCGTGTACAGAGTAGATATAGAAAAAAATTACTCGTATCGAAAGCCGATACCAAGGCGGATTTTCTTTCGGAATTTTTTCTCCACTAAATCGCCCAATGCTTTATGGCTGTTTAAACGAGAGCGACCTTCAAATATTGAATATGTTAATTTTTTTCCTGAAACCAGTATGCAACGAACTTTTTTAACACATTTTTTTGCTTTTCTTGCATCAGGGAATCCATTTCTATGGTCGCAAAAACCAAAAAAAAAATTTAAGTTCATTGCACTTGCTCTTAAGTCTAAAGAATAAAAGTCAAAAGATTTTCCTTTTGAAGGCGGTCTTGAGGTAACTTTTCATTTAATCAGACCTTTAAAATCACTTTCAAAAGTAAAGTTTTAGATTTTTTTATATTTTTTTACCTTAATAATTTTTTTTACCTTGTAATAAACTTTTTAAAAACAATTTAAAATGAAACGATTTTCGATTCTTGCGACAAAGGAAATGAATTCCTTGATGTGTGAACAGCAAAAATATGGGTTTACAACTTTTCAAAAACTTCCTGCATACTGGTTTCACGCCAAAAAAGGAACAAATTTAAATCATCTATTTTTTAATGTACTTTTAAAGGTCAAGGTAATTATTCTACCAAACGAGACTATTTTCCTGGATTCCTCATTCCAAAAACTTTGAAACACCATTACATTTACTTCGCTATCTCTTCTCGTTTGATTTTGTCCTTTTTTTCTAAAATAGAACACTGTGCTGCGTATACACCTCAGTATATCCAGTAAAAAAACTGTGGTGAAGTCCTTTATGGGGATAAAGTTTTTCAGAGGTGAAATTTTAGGTACCACATAATTTCTTACACGCAGGGTTGCTTTTCAGTACTAATGATAGAAACTTAAGAAATATAAAAAAATGCATATAGTGCATTAATTTTTGAAAGAAATACCATTTAATGTATGTACTCTGATTAATAATATTAAAAAATGTATTAGAATCACCGTTTAATGTTATATTTGATACAAATTAATTTTGCTACTCGGAACGCTCTGCGCATTACCACTGAATACTTAAAATTACATCCCTGGTCCTTGTTCTTTCTGTATTGCATCGTGGTGAATTCACATTTCTTCGAAATTTGACAACAAAACAAAATGAAGGGAGTATTTTATTTGCTAATTTTTGCGATTTCTATTGTTTAATGTAAATTTTAAGTCTTTTTAGGATATATTGAGGCAACAAAGAAAATGAAGTTATTAGTATGAAGTAGCAGCTCAGGCACATTTGAAAAATTATGCCGATAGGCAAGTAAGTGCCAGGTTGCAGCATATCTATGTATTAAAAAAGTAATTAACTAAATTAAATTGTAGTTAAAATATTTATTTAATATTATATCATCAAATTAAATATATGTATGTATAAGTTTTTTTTATTATCGCTTAATGCAAAGAACATGTCGGTTTACACATTAAAAAATTGTTATTACAATGAATTTTAAAAATAACTAAACTATTGAATTGAGCGCATGCATACATAAATATGTACCTATGTTATGTACATAGGTTGTGTTTAATAGAAATGTTGTAAATCGAGTGGCGTTATTTAAGATGTGCTCCAAATGTTTGGCGAACTTTTTTTTCGCCTTCTCAACGTGCTAAGTGACAACATAAGATGATTGCCACCACGGCCGGTAAGAAGCCCGAAGCAACGTGAAAACCACCTTCCAGGAAGCTGCCTGGTGTACCCGAGTCGAAGCTGAAGTTAAGCAAGGAGCAGGTCAGCAAACGTGCTACCCTGATCAAGCGTAAACTAAAGCGCTCTGCTGTGATTGCACTCCGCGAGCGTGAAAACTTGGAGCATGCTGAGAAATATCAAGCAAAACATCTCCGTGATGGACGCCGTGAGATGAAGTTGCGATGTCTGGCAAAGAAACATTGCCCATTCTACGTGCCCGCAGAATGGCTTTTGTGATCTGTATCTGCTACGGATTGCCGAACCCTATATTAAATGGGGCTATCCAAATCTTAAATCAGTTCGTGAATTGATCTACAAACGTGGAATTGTCAAGCACAACCATCAACGTGTCCCAAACTCTGACAACTTTGGGATCGAACGCAAATTGCGCAAAGCGCACGATATTCAGTGCGTTGATTATTTGGCACATGAAATATTCACTGTTGGATCCCACTTCAAGAAAGCCTCCAACTTACTGTGGCCACTACGTTGAGGTTGGTGATTTCGATAACCGTGAAGATAATATCAACAAACTGCTGCCCAAGATGGTTTAAAGAAATTTTCTGGTGTACAAGGTGGAGTATTTTTATTTCAAAAATATATAATAAATAAAAATAGAAAATGTTTTTTTTTGTAACTTTCTGAAGGTTTAAACCACAAATATGCCAAACGGAAGGCAGCTTATTTTCGCAATTCCTTGAATAGTGAAATTCCATTGCCGTGTCTAAAGGCCATTTCAAAAGGGTCCAATCCATAAATTTAATTATTTGTTTGGTTTTTCAGCTCATTAATGATGCAACCAGGGTTGCATTTACCATCAATGAAAATATTTTATGAAGCGTTCCGAAATTAGCTCCGAGCAACTAAAAGTTGGTTCAGCTTAAGTGAAATAGTTTTTTGTTAAATATTTATTCCTGGTACCTATTAAAAAAAAATCAGGTCAATATTAATGTATGAAATGAAGTAAATAAAAATCTACGAATACATTTCTTGAATATTTTGTCATAGAGCCGTTATTAAATACAGACATAACGGCGTCGGGCGTTGATCTTGACGTATATAGAATTAATGCGTTAGAGAGATAAATATACAAGCTAAACTTTTTTTGTCAGCTTTGAAATCGAACGGAGAATCACTCTTGCCAACAAGTGCTACTTTGGGCTGAGTAGGCAATTGAGAAGTAAAGTCCTCTCTCGTCGTACAAAGATCACACTCTATAAGTCGCTCATCATGCCTGTGCTGGTGTATGGCGCCAAGGCATGGACAATGAAAGCATCTGATGAGGCGGCTCTTGGAGTTTTCGAGAGAAAGATTCTGCGTTGGAAAAACCAGGTGGAGAAGGACTTGGCTTCACTTGGCATTTCCAATTGGCGTCAGTTAGCACAGAAGAGAAATGACTGGCGTGCTGTTTTGGACTCGGCCAAAATCGCTTAGGCGGTTACAGCGCCAATAAAGAAGAAGAAGAAACTTTTTTTGTTAATTAACGAAGCATTTTACTGATCAGCCTAATCGTGAATTTCGCCAGAATTTTTTTCACCCACGCGTAGTGAATACACGGGAACGAAAAGTAAAAAGGTGACTCGGTTCGAGAAAATGAAACTCATGATAAGGCTGAATATGTCGAAAACTAAAGCAGATATTAAAAAACAGATGACGCTATTTGAAAGATCTTGATTAGTTTAGCACGATAGCATTACTAAAGTAATTTGTATCAAATTACCGAAAACCGTTTTGTCAATTACTCGGAAACTAAAGAATATATCCATAAAACTGTTAACAAAAAATCGAAATATCTTATTTTAAAATATATAACTGCATCTTTAACTAAAAACTCTCAGAATGCCGCTTACGGAAATTTTTCATTCAAGAGACGATATTTGAAAGTTTATTTAAAGTATATCATCAGCCCTGTTTCCAATTCCATGTGAATAAATCGCTCCCATAATTTAATTTGTCCATTCAATATATTTCACAATTAACTTAAATACTAAATATTTGAGCAACGAATTCGACACAGTAAAATAAAAAATTGGTATGTATTAATAAAACAAATATTCTAAATACATTTATATTTCGGTTAAACGTAAGATATTCAAGCGCACTGAAATATTTTTCTATCCATTTCTCTAGTGCTAAAATAATTTTCACCACCTTGAATTGCTGCACAACACGCTTATTGCTGAAAAAGCGTTGCTTGCAACACTAGTCCTTTATGGGGACCAAATTTGGCGAAAAAATAATAGCTAAGTTTGTTTACTGGATATACTGAGGTTGCTGTTGTGTGACTAAAGGGGCAATTTGACCCTTTTTGAGCGCCAATACACTTTGACCCGACTTTTTGAAAATTTAGATTTTTTGTAACCTTGTTTTGTGAAAAGCTTGTCCCACTATTTTCTTTTTAATTACAACAAATTTATTCTTTTACTAGTTAAGAAAAGCAAAAATAATATGGTGAACCTTTTTTCGTCAATGATCCCCCTTTTTCGACTTTCTGAAAATTCTCAACAGCAACACTACGTCTAGGCATTACGGTTGTTGGGTCATCTGTCCCTTGCGAGAGGCTTTTCTCAAAAACCGATACAACTATATTAAAATCTCGAAACCGCCTTTCAGGAAAACACTTGGAAAATTAGATGTTTTTGGGAAATATAGCAAAAAAGGAGTTATTTTGTTAAACTCATTTTATATGAAAAAACTTTATCTATTAATCTTGTAAAAATGCATTCTATTGTTTTTTGAAATCAAATACTACATAAAAATAATTGCTGCCTTAAATTTTTTTCTGAAAAATTATTAAAAGTTAAATAATCTTGTAAAAATGCATATTTTTTGTGAAAAAACAATCCAATACCTTTGAAAAATATGCAAAATCGTAGTTCTATGTACAAGTACGCGATACCTTTCCGATACCTTGTTTGATACAAATAGAAGTACTGATTTGAGCAATACCTTGATGCTATCGATTTATCCCTATTTATGGTATAATTCACAGCATGAATTGTATCATGCCTCCATGAACTAAGAGGGAAGACTGGTATTGTAGACTTCGGCAATATTCCTTAACAATCTAAGCTGGAGTGTTGTGATACTGCTGAAGGTGGAAATGTCAGGATTATCGTACCAACACTACCCAAGCCAAGATGTGTAGGCAACCATGCTGACGGATGAATGGTCGCGAACGGTCCCCTCCGATGCCCCGGCAAGGTTGGTTGTAGAAGCGCCTTCTCTACGCATCCCGGCTCTGCGGACGAGCGACGACCCCCTTCCGGATTACTCGTGGGACAATATATGGAGAAAGCAAGTAAAAACACAAAACAACAACAACAGTAACAAGAAGAGCAGCAAAATACACTCGGGGAAGATGCGACGCTATCAGAGGAAGAGAGACTGCTGAAATTCCCTAAGAAACCCCACTATATGCTCGACAAAGTCGAGCAAAATGCAGCAGCTCGATGTGTAGAAGAACGTGATGAGGGAGACAAGCGTAGATATATGGGCATGGTGGAAGAGTACGAGAGATTCCAGACGGAAGGTACCGACGCTATGGCAACTAGCGAGGCCCAAATGAGGAGCCGCTTGCAGAATGAGAGCGGCAATGGGGCTCAACGAAAACACCTAAAGCAAGCTGACATAGCGGAGTCCGCAACATCCACAAAACATCGCTACTTCAGCGACGTAGCAAGAGACCACCTGCAGACTTCAATCATCGACGAAGGAAGCAGAACACCGCTAGCAGTGCAGCAAAAATGGGTGGAAATCGATGAAGCTGTCGAGTCTCGTGATGGACCACGTCCTCACTAGGTGGAACAGAACTTCCATGCACACCTAGCAGGGACCTGGAATCAACAATAAGCATAGATAAGATCACCTATGCAATAAATAGTTTCTCTCCATTTAAATCCTCAGGCCCGGATGGTATTATACCGGCCATGTTACAGCAATGAAAGGAGCGAATAGCGCCGCTTCTTCTAACTCTTTATAGAGCCTGTATTGGTATAACCTATGTCCCCCTGAGTTGGAGACGAGTCAAAGTAGTGTTCATCCCAAAACCGGGTAGGAAGAACCACGAAACGGTAAAGGACTTTAGACCCCTAAGCCTGACTTCCTTTGTTTTTAAAACACTGGAGAGGTTGATAAACATATACTTAAGATCGCAATTGGGAAAAGAATTCCTATCAACAGCGCAACACGCTTACATCAAGGGCAAATCGACGGAGTCAGCTTTGCTTGATGTGGTGAGATATATAGAAAAGTCTCTACACATCAAGCAATATACTTTAGCAGCTCTCCTAGATATAGAGGGCGCCTTCAACAACATTGAAGTTGATACCATCATACAATCGCTTATGGTGATTGGTGTGGACGGCTGGATACGCTCTATGCTGGAAAGCAGAATCATTCAGGTCAAAAGTGGAGATAATATAGTAACTAGATATGTGAGCAGAGGTACTCCTCAGAGAGGCGTACTCTCACCACTCTTGTGGGTGGTAGCGTTGAACGGCATATTGCTGGAATTCAATAGAGGAGGGGTTAAAGTAGTGGCATATGCTGGCGATGTAGTGAAAGCAGTCACAGGATCCTTCCTTTCTACTGTAAGTGAAATCAAATTTAAGTAGGACTGGGTAAACTACACACATGAGCTAAACACAGTGGCCTTAACGTTAACCCCACCAATACCGAGGTAATACTGTTTACAAATAGAAATAAGATACCCCAATTTAGACTTCCTTCCATAGGCTGAAAGGTACTCCCCCTATCATCCAATGAAAAATATCTGGGAATCATCCTAGACACTAAGCTAAACTGGAAACTTAACCTGGAAAAACGAAACTTGTGATGTTGATGTACACCGCCATCATAAGGCCGATCCTTACCTATGGCGCACTAGTTTGGTGGCCAGCCTTAAGTAGACAGTACAATGTCAATAGACTAAGTAGCTTACAAATAGCGGCTTGTTCAGGGATAACTGGGGCATTGAGATCCTGCCCTCCGAAAGCACTGAATGTTGTCCTCAATATGGTTCCGATTGATCTATGCCTAAAGGAATTCGCGACGTACTCAGCATTAAGACTCAGAGAGCCTGAGCTGTGGAAAACGAGGACCTTTGGGCACAGCTCAATCTTAAGTATAGGCCCGATAGAAAATAAAACCACGGAATACATGGTGTCAAGCCAGGAATTTGGTTTGAATGTGGTGGTACGGTTTCCATCCAGAAAGGAATGGAAAAGGGACCAAGCAGATGATAAGGAAGCTATCTGCATCTACACAGACGGATCTAAGATGGACTGCAGTGTGGGGGCAGGAGTATATTCCGAGGAGCTAGCTAGCATATTTCAGGTCGAAGCCCTGGGCATACGGGAGGCCTGTAGGTTACTAAATAAAGTGCTATTAGAAAAGTAAAAGCAGTGATTTACTCAAACAGCCAGGCCGCGCTGTTAGACATATCGTCTCCTGATACCAAGTCTAAGCTAGTCAAAGAATGCAAGATGGAGCTACGCTCAACGTCTCAGTCAATGTCTACCTCTTTTGTCTGGGTTCCCGGCCATTGGTATATAGAAGGCAACGAGAGAGCAGACGAATTGGCCAAGGTGGGAGCTTGTTTGGATGAATCATTAGCGGTGGTACTGGGATACCCCCTCAGACAAGTACAAGCAGAGGAACACTTGCACTTTCTGAAACTGGCAAGGAGGAGGTGGTCAGCGATTCAGACTTGCAATATAGCACGTGAGCTTTGGCCAGACTATAGCAGGAAAAGAACAGCAGAGCTGCAAAGTAGGTCTAGGGTAGATGTTTTTAGGATTGTAGCGACTATCACCGGCCACTGGCCACTAGGAAAGCATGCCTATAGAATAGGACTTCCATACAATGATACATGACGCAGCTGCCGAATAGAGAGAATAGATGCCAGAGCTGCTGGCAGTCGTTGGTTTAACAGTTGCAGTCGAAGTTCAAGCAAAAACTGATTGCCGACAAAATGCGCAAAGCTGCTGGCAGTCGTTGGTTTAACAGTCGCAGTCAAAGCTCAAGCAGAAACTGATTGCCGACAAAATGCGCAGTTCTTCCGGCAGTCGTTGGTTTGAAAATTTTCACTTTGATTTCATTCTGATTTTGGTCAGCGGCGCAAGTCGATGTATAAGCAATATCTTTGCTTTTGCAAGTTGTCGGCAGTCGCAGTCGAAAAATGAGAAATTTCTAGCTTCTGCAAGCGGGCAGCAACGACAGTCAATTGGTATTTTGTGTTTGCTTATGAGTTCTTCAGAGCTCGCAAATTACTGTTGACACTTACGAAGTGTTCGAAAAATACAGTTGAATTTTGGCAATTCTTTTTGTTGAAAGCGTTGCTCAGTTTCTCCATACAAAAAAATTGTCGAACAAGATATTGCCAAAAATCAACCTAGCTACTTCTAACTTGCATTTTATTGTACTAAAATTTATTATGCCACAAAATTCCATACCCTAAAAAAGATTTAAAATTTTTATGAACATTTAGCTAATTTTTGCTCAAATTTCTTTATTCCATGTACGCATACATATATACATATGTTCATATACACATATTTGAATTTAACTATTTTCACAAACTAAACTCTTTTTAATACATAAGTGCGTCATATTTAGAACACGTGGTTAATTTTCCCTTAATGTATCTACATACATACATATGTACATACCCAGCGGACCAGCGCACGAGCCTTGAGCGAGAGTGTCGTAAAATATCCGCAAACGAGCTCGCATGTCAGCAAAGGACGATTGTGAAACTTCTTTGATCGTAGAACTCTCGCATAAGAGCATTACAGCGTAAATATTGTGATAGAAATGCGGGTGCATGAGCCTTTAGCGAGATGTCCGTAAACGAGCTCGCATCTGAGCAAAGAACGATTGGAAAACTTTTGTGATCGTAAAACCCTCGCACGCGAGCATTGCAGCGTGAATATTGTGATAGAAATGAGAGTGCAATAATTTTCTACTTGTACAATTGTAAAAAAATTGTTTTGTTTTATTTACCAAACTGGAATGTGTGACAGCTGAATAAATAAAAAATAGTTTTTAAAAACTAGATACGCTTTTTTGTTGTTAATAATTTTCTGTGTCCTTTCCGGAGTTTATTTAATTGGTGTAAAAAGTAAGTATACAATTTGAATTGTTATATTTAATAGTAACGTGAAAATGCCTTACAAAAGAAAAAGTCGGAAATATATTTGTGAGGCTCGTCATGTAAAACGAGCTGCAGTAGAAATTGAGTTGGTTAATGAAAATAATAAAATTAGTAAAATAGAGAGCGAATATGAGTTACATTTTTTATTATCAGATAACAATGAATTACCATCTACAGAGTATTCCGGTTCAACCGATTTCAATTTTCGCTTAGCGCAGTGGTTATCCACTAATAATGTCAGCAAAAGTGCAGGGAATGAACTGCTTTTGCTCTTGGGTGAAAAAATTCCTGGCTTGCCACAAGATGCACGTACTTTAAAAAGTACACCACGCACTATTGTAAAACCTAGTGTAGAGCCAGGCGAGTATGTAAATTATGGCGTAAAAGATGCCTTAACAGATTTCCTCATGAATTTTTATTATCCATCTTCAACTATCAGTTTAAATGTTAATGTAGATGGCCTTCCGTTGTATAAGAGTACACAGAAACAAGCATGGCCCATTTGGATTAACGTCAATGGTACAAAGCCAGTATTAGTAGCTGGAATATATGTAGGTAATTCAAAGCCTCGTAATCCCAATGTTTATTTGGAACAATTCGTCTGCGAATTAGGAGAATTAGTTACGGAGGGCATGGTATTTCAAGAAAGGATGTTCCAAATATCAATCAGAGCATTTATTTGCGATGCGCCAGCCCGCGCTTTTATTTTAGGTGTGAAACATCACTCCGGATTTTATTCTTGCAATCTTTGCATTCAGAAGGGCGAAAGTTTTAATAGACGACTAATTTTTAGAAAATCACTTAACTTACAACGAACTAATGGTAGCTTTCGAAACCGTGTTCAACCAGAGCACCACAATATACAAGGCAAACTAATTCTTGAAGATTTGCCAATTGATATGGTAAATCAGTTTCCCTTAGATTATATGCACGTTGTTTGCCTTGGAGTCGTAAAATCGGTGCTTGTAGCTTTAACGAGGCACTCCATAACTTCACTAAATAATAAACTAACGTGTTTAAAAAAGTTTTTACCTAGGGAATTTACTAGAGGAGTTAGATCTCTAGATGATCTCGAAAGATTTAAGGCCACAGAGTTTCGTACGTTTTTATTGTATACAGGGCCTATGGTATTAAAGGACGTTTTAGGTACAGGTTTGTACAATCATTTTCTATTACTTACCTTAGGAATTCGACTTCTTCTCCACAAAGAGTATTGTGTAACACAAAACTCTCTTGCATCTGGATTGCTAGATGACTTTGTAAGTCAAGTACCTTCTTTTTATATGTTTTCAATGCTCACATTTAATTTTCATTGCTTAACACATTTAAGCCAGCAAACTCTTCAATATGGTTCTCTACAGACTATAAGCTCCTTTCCGTTTGAAAGCTTCTTAGGGCAACTAAAAAAAATGGTGAAAAAGTCTAACTACCCCTTAGAGCAATTATACAACCGAATTGTAGAACGTAGTATCTTAAAAGTCGTCCTCAAAGAGAAAGTTCAGAAGTTAAATGGGTCCAATGGCAAAATTTCATATAATCACTGGTATTTTGATGCAAAAGATCGCGATTGTTTTTACTTTTTAAAAGATAACAACAAATATACAATTTTTAAAATTATTAAAATTAAATATAAAATTTTCCATAGCCATCTAGTTATTGATTTAGAACCGTTTTTTACTTTTCCAATAAACTCCACTTTTGTAGGCATATTCTCTTCAAAAGAACTCACTTTCGACTCAAACATATTTCAACATAATATAGAAAAAATATCAGGAAAAATATTTCATTTTGAGGGCAGTGAAATGCATATTTACTTACCCTTAATTGACTCATTTCACATTAATAAATATGAATTCATCCTACATGTTCAATTTTGATGTCAGTGAAAGTGGAGTTCGCGACAAAAATATACCAAATTATAGACTAGAAGGTAAAACACTGATAAAATATAAACATAATATAAACCGTCGTGGTTTTGCAAAGGCATTGACGATATATAACAACCAATAAACAACATATGTATGTGTATATATTCCATTAATTACACTTACAATCTATTTCAGATATATCTAATAGTGCTCCAAGCAGCCACTGCAATAACTCCGGTAATGCAATAAAACAGTTTCTTATTTAATGCCGACTTACAAGATTTATTTATTACATTTACAGACATATTGAACCTTATAAAGAAAATTATGGAAACCCAGCGGGCAACAACTGATAAAATTGATCAGTTGCTAACCAAAATTGATCGTCAAGGTGCTGAGTTAATTTCATTAAGGAGTGAAGTTTCATCTATAAAAGCACGAGTTTGCGGCGAGGCCCATAAGCCAAAATTGACGTTGCCAATGTCTCCATTAGTTACATTTGAGGCCTTCGAAGCATTTGAAGAAAGTATCAAAGAAGAGCAGTCCTTTAAAAATTTGGTAAGTAGCCCAGTCAACACGGCCAGATTGACGTTTATAGAAAACGTTTCGAAATTAAATCGTATCTGCTAAAAAATTTCACATTTTTCTCAAGGTCATGGAATTAGTCGCCAATTCTGAAAAAACGTATGATAAATTTATCAGGAGCTCATGGCGCCTATTGATATCGGATGACGTAGCAAGACAATGTTCTTGGCGTGGAACAGATACGAAAAAGTGTGTTAGAGGCCTTCGAATCACATTGGCAATACGTAGTGGGTTTTACTTTTATAATTTGTATGCTTACAAATATGTAATGTTATTTTATGTTGTGTACAGATGCATTCAAGCAAAAGTTCGCACTTGAAGACAGTGACTTTGACCGCGTTACACAGAAGTTTTTTCAATACGCGCAGGAAAGACTGGCAAGATTAGAAAAATGTAATTCAAAAATACCTAAAATATAATGTTCTTGGTGAATTAGTTATTAACATATTGATGGTCCTGTGGATTAACGACACAATTCAAAATTCAAAAAATAAAAACCCTTACTAATGTTAAGTGACTCATGTCTCTAATCCTTGTCGGATCTATGTATAATCTTTAGTAATTACTTTAGTAATCCTTACTGCTTACTTTAGTAAGGGCTGGAAATGGATTAGACAAGGATTAGAGACAAGAGCCACTTAACAATAGTAACGGTTTTTTGAATTTTGAATTGTGTCGTTATTGCAGAGGAGCATCGCTATTTATACGTACTGTAGTTAGATGTTTAATGGCCAAAGAGTGCCTTGTTTTCATAATCTTTAATTTATTTATACTCAAAAAATATATTCCTGTAAGCTGC
>NW_016158649.1:21324-22941 GCF_001687245.7 Rhagoletis zephyria
GAGGACTGCATTCCGTTCAATATTTTGAATTCACCAAACATAATAAATTTCATAGATCCGATTTGCGATGGCCTTAGAGTGTCGGACGGACAAAAAAATTACGCTGAATGCATCAAACTGCAAAAAAACATTGTTTATGGTTGCTAATAACATAAAATTGGAAATCACCAATGAAGTGAAAAACAAACTGTTATCATTGAAAATAGACAGTGCTACAAGGCTGTCCAGAAATATATTTGGTGTAAGTGCTCAATTTATTAGTGCGGTACGAATTAAATCTATTATTTTGGGAATGATAGAATTGAAAGGAGCTGGATCAAGCACAGCCAAAAATCTTGCCATTGAAGTGTTGAATGTGCTAAAGCGATACAACATTAATTTAACCCAAATCGTCTCGATAACATCTGATAACGGTGCAAACATGCTGAGAGCGACAAATATTTTATCATTTATTTCTGAGGAGGATGTGGAAGAAAACGACGAATTCTGCACTAACGATGAATATTTAAAAAAAAAACTGAACTTGTAGAAAAAGTGCCAAACGTGCTAATAGGAAATATACAAGTGTGCCGATGTGCAGCACATAGAACCCAGCTGGTCGCTCTTGACGTTGCAAAATCGTCTGGCATGCTTAAATACCTATGGAAATGTCGTAATCTTACAAAATACATCAGAAAAACGTCAAATGGCTATCGCGAAATATTTCAGTTAAAAGGATTGAAAATGCTTCAACTAGATTGCCCTACGAGATGGGGATCCACGTATACTATGTTGTAGGACTTATTAGCAGCTAAGCATATGTTAACTAAAATCAAATCTATTAAAAATAAATCTGAGGATGAAAACTTCGAAGTGGATACGTTGTTTTGGGATTTCATTGAATGTTATTGCACAGTTTCCCATCCCTTGCAAAAAACTATAACAAAGTTTCAAGAGAAGCAATTACACTACGGAAACTTTTACGCATAGTGGCTTAAACTAAAAACAAGCACCGAAAAAATTGTAAGCGATTCAAGTCAGGAGCTAATAACAATAATTGGAAACATGATTTTGAAATCAATAGAAACACGAACAATAACGTTATTTAATAATAAATTTTTAATTTCGTGCTTGTTTCTGGACCCTCGCTTTCAACATACTTTAACTGTACAGCAAAAAACCGAAGCTACTCTTCATTTAAAAACAATTTGGGACAGAATCCATGAAAATAATCCTATTGGACCCTTATACTCCGCGCCAACTTCTGCTTCCACACCGGCAACTTTTTTGATGAGGAAGATGAACTCATGTATCAATATTTAGTACAAGGAACCCAAGCCGAAATCAACAATACGTTCGACGCGTATGCAAGAATTGAGCATCTCCAACTGCCTTTCCAAAGAATTGACGATGTGCTAAAATTTTGGAAGGGAAAGCAGTACACTGACCCAGAATTGTACGAATTAAGTAATGTTTGTTTTGCAGTCCCGCCAACTCAGGTTAATATAACGTTTTCATCATTATTTCCCAAGTTGTTTTTTTCCTGCTGCTCAAAAGTATTAAATGCAGAGTCCACAAATCTCAGACAATGTTATTTGGAAAATTTAACATGATTGGATTGTGATAATTTGAAAATTA
>NW_016158649.1:26144-36329 GCF_001687245.7 Rhagoletis zephyria
AATCTATTAAAAATAAATCTGAGGATGAAAACTTCGAAGTGGATACGTTGTTTTGGGATTTCATTGAATGTTATTGCACAGTTTCCCATCCCTTGCAAAAAACTATAACAAAGTTTCAAGAGAAGCAATTACACTACGGAAACTTTTACGCATAGTGGCTTAAACTAAAAACAAGCACCGAAAAAATTGTAAGCGATTCAAGTCAGGAGCTAATAACAATAATTGGAAACATGATTTTGAAATCAATAGAAACACGAACAATAACGTTATTTAATAATAAATTTTTAATTTCGTGCTTGTTTCTGGACCCTCGCTTTCAACATACTTTAACTGTACAGCAAAAAACCGAAGCTACTCTTCATTTAAAAACAATTTGGGACAGAATCCATGAAAATAATCCTATTGGACCCTTATACTCCGCGCCAACTTCTGCTTCCACACCGGCAACTTTTTTGATGAGGAAGATGAACTCATGTATCAATATTTAGTACAAGGAACCCAAGCCGAAATCAACAATACGTTCGACGCGTATGCAAGAATTGAGCATCTCCAACTGCCTTTCCAAAGAATTGACGATGTGCTAAAATTTTGGAAGGGAAAGCAGTACACTGACCCAGAATTTTACGAATTAAGTAATGTTTGTTTTGCAGTCCCGCCAACTCAGGTTAATATAACGTTTTCATCATTATTTCCCAAGTTGTTTTTTCCTACTGCTCAAATGTATTAAATGCAGAGTCCACAAATCTCAGACAATGTCATTTGAAAAATTTAACATGATTGGATTGTGATAATTTGAAAATTAGGACCCTTTTCCCATTGCACAATCATCTATACAGAAACTTAAAATTGAGAGGACGGGAAAAAAAAAACACTTAGGAAATAGTGACCACCCTGATGTTCATATCTATGTACGAGTACATATTCACTAAGGCTTTACAAATTTCGTTTTTAACAGGTCACACTTTAGCGAGCATTTTCAACACTAAGGCTGGTTCTTACTGATTACCATAATGAGCTTAGTCAGGAGACACTCGAAAATATTTTGTTGGTAAAACTGAACCCAAGTTTTCCTGACACAGCTATAGAAACTTTACCTCTCTTCGAAGATACACCAGATGAATAATATCTAGTTGTAATTTTCTTATTTTGTATGTTATAATTAGCAATGAATTCAATGAAGACTGTATTTTTCTTTTATTTTTGATTTAAATTTTTCAATATGAAATAAATAATAACTAATATATTAATAAAAAACAACACTACTTAACAAATTTCAAACTTTTGATTTTTTTAATTTTCAACCTACTATGAACGGGTAGAGATACCCACTTCCAAAACAGGTACGAAAAGTTGTTGGTCCTTTTGTACTGTTAGCGCGCACTAACAATCAGCGATGCCAGGTCTTCGACATGAGAAAACGTCCCTCTTGGTCTGAAAAAACATCATTTTCAAATGCACCCAGAATTATTCTTATTAAACTTTTATTAGGGGTATTCTCTGAGTCTTGCAAAGCCCTTGCATGGTGCACAGATTGCACGGTAAAAACCGGTTTTCGTATGGGACAGCTTTGCAAACCGTGCAATCCGTGCACCGTGCAAGGGCTTTGCAAGACTCAGAGAATACCCCTATTGTATACAAAGGTACATATGTACGCAAGGTATATTAAAATGTCATTTCGACAGAGCACATTTAAAATTCGTTGTAATCTGGTTTGACATCGTTAATATAAAAACCATTTTATAGATACACTTGTTGTGATCAGTTGATTACGTCATCAACATTTTGATCGATTGTGGCTGTTTTTCTTTAGTTTATTTAATGTTTATTAATTTTCCATAAAAGCCTAGCTCATTATATAACAAACAAAATATAAATCCACATTTCAAACTTTGTGAAAAATTATAAAAAATCTGCAAAGTTTCAACTGGATATTCAACTTTATATTCAGATTTTCTAGATTTTTTTGAGTATGCAGTTTGATAGCCCATTAAATTTCTGGGCAATAATGTGCAAGTTTTAAGGTGCTAAAGAATCGGGTTGATTTTTAATAATTTTTTTTCCTTGAGGACATTTGGTTAGGTGACCGGTTGTCGAAAATGCTAACGTTCTGATAAGAGGGAACATAGCAATATTTCAGTTTTTTTTGCGTTCAATACATGTTCAATGAAGTCTTAAAAGAGTCGCCTACTTTTATTTGACTTTTTATGCTGCTACATCTTTTCTGTAGATCAGGTGTTCCTGATTTGGTTTTTAATATGCAATTGCAAACATTGCAATAAGCCTCGTAAGCTCAGGTGTTTACACAACCAGCCTTTCAACGCGGAATCCTTAGTCCATGAATCTTTAAGTCATCTGTATCCAAAGAATAAATATATTTTGAAGCAGCTGCTGCAAAAAACAAAGCTTGTAAAGATTTATTATGAAAATAATGCAAAATCAGTTCTACTTACTAGATTTAGTAACAGAGAAAAATTACTGGGAAGGAAAAAAACGTCAGTTTTTACACAAAAAAACCTTCAAACGTCAACAGGATACAAAAAACGTCCAAATGACGTTAAAAACGACAACCTGGCAACGCTGCTAACAATACACGATGGGTTTCAATTGCAGCTGAGTACAAACCAAATGAATTTTTTGTTCTTTTGTTCATTGCGTAGTTAGGATTGTAGTAAAGATACTCAGGGTTTTTAAGGTTGCCTATGCGGATATTTCTATGCATTAATCGACGTTTTTTGCCAAACTGACCACATCGTTAACAATGCAGAAATTATGCATAGATATACACTTGCTAAGGAGTCTCAAGGTTTCCTAGACGGATATTTATATGCATCACAAACGTTTCTCCTAAACTAAAAAAAATCCTTTTAACCCTTTCACTACCATGGGGATAATACATCCCAGAGCAAATTCAAAAAATCGACAAAAATCCAATATTCACTTAATTTAAAGAAGAATTCGTCCCATTGGTACTTTAAAGTGTTCTCTTTCTGTCGTCAGCTGATTTGGGTGTGTTTATTATGGGCGCTGTGTTTAATTGCGATTAGTATGCAACTTATTTTGTGAAGAGTGCACGTGTTTTTATAAAATTCATATATTTCGTGGGGAAAACAAGTGAATATCATAAGTTAAAGTTGTTTAAAATACTTATAATAACGTTATAAATAACATTCAGGTAAGTAAGAAACAATGGGCATACAATATATGGTGAAGTCTGTATTTTTGTGCTTGTGGGATAATATATCCCAACAGTAGTGTCCAAACAATAAAAATGGGATATATTATCCCATTGGGCTTAATTTATGTTATGAAAATGTGGAAACAATTTTTGCGTTTATTGGTTTGTAGAATGAATCGAAAGAGCCAAGGTGGGAAGTTGACGGAAGACGAAGTGACCGTGATGCTAAACAACAGCGATTCAGATGTAAGCGATTTCAGTGCGTCCGGATCGGAGTATGTGCCAGATTTCGATGAAGAAACTGATGGTCTTTCGAGCAATTCCAGGCAAGATTCAGACAAAAGTTCAGATATGGAATGTGAAAACGATGCACAGAATGTGGCTAATAACACGTCAAGTAACCTTCTAGTATGGGGAGAACCTTCGGATTTATTTCGTCCTCGATTTTCTATTAGTGAAGAGCTTGATCCCGTCATATTGGCTCCAATTTCAAGAAGATCCACTAAGCTTGAAACATTTAAGTATGTATTTCCAGAATCCTTATTTATATTTATTGCGCAATGCACAAATGAGAGATTAGACATATTGAATAGAAACAAAAAACGTAGTACGGCACCGACTGATGCAAACGAAATCAAAATATTGCTTGGAATTTCACTTATAATGGGCTATAATAAATTGCCTGAGATTTCTGATTACTGGTCTCAAAATGAATCCATGGGCAACAATTTTATAAAAACAGCAATGTCGCGAAATCGCTACAAACTCTTATGTCAAAAATATATTTTAATTTTCCTGAGAAACCAGATTCGGCATCCAAACTTTATTACATAGAGGAAGTTGTCAATTGTTTGAAACATGCATTTACAAAATCACGCACGGATAGCTCACGTCAGAGCATTGACGAATCAATGGCTAAATTTAAGGGCAGATCCTCTCTAAAGCAGTATTTATCATTGAAGCCGATTAAACGTGGCATCAAAATTTGGCAAAGATGTGACTCCAGAACCGGAACTGGCAAGGACAGCAGCCCAGCCCCAGCAGGAACTTTAGGAGAGAGGGTCGTTACTAAATTGTGTGAGATTGTGCGTAATCCCAATACGGTTTTGATATTTGATCGCTTTTTTACCTCATTTAATTTGATGAAAACTTTACCTTTTGCTTGTGTCGGAACTTGTGTTCAAAATAGAAAGAATTTACCTGTCTTGAACGAACCGCTGGAGAGAGGAGACTCTGTTTTTCGGATATGTGATCAAGGTATAATGGTAACAAAATGGCACGACTCCCGCGAATTATTATGAGCAATTGTCACAGCCCTACATCGTCTACAGTTTTGCGAACTCAAAAAGATGGTTCTAGGATTTCTATTTACTGTCCGGAGGCCTTGGTCTTCTATAATCAGAACATGGGGGGAGTTGACATATCCGATCAAAAAGTTAAAACTTATGATGTTAATAGAAAATCGACGAAATGGTGGCGCAAAGTATTTTTCAAGCTTTTAATGACATCAGTGGTAAATGCTCATATTATTTACATAGAAAATCGCAGCTAAAAGACTTCGTTGTACCACTCGCAGAACAACTTATTTCGCAAGGCAGAGCTAAGACCAAGGTAAAAAGAATGTCTACAACAAAAGGCCCGAGATCAAAAAAAGCTAAAAAGATGTTAAATGTTGGAGATCATATGCCGGTGAAAGAAAACCAGCGGAGACGCTGTGTATTATGCAGCTCTATGAATAAAGAAAAACGCACGCAGTATGTATGCTCAATGTGCAAAGAACCACTTTGTTTTGAGTAAAATAAATAAAAAATATGTCTAAAAATGTATCAAAAGAAGAAATAAATTAAATTTAAGAGGATACTCTTGTTTGATGGTTTTGAAAAACTACTACCAATGGGATATTTAGTCCCAATTTTTGTTTCGTTTATATACCAATGGGACATATAATCCCAGGACATAACATCCTTCAGATGGACATTAGATTTTTTTTGAAATTTTTTTTGGTTTATAGGATTTCATATATATCCAAAAAGATAAGCAATATTTTTCTAAGAACTCTGCTTATAGTACGGTAGTGAAAGGGTTAAACAGAAAACAATAAATCCTAACCACATCATTAAAAATCCAGAAAATAATACATACATATACATGTATGTATGTACATGTGTTATGGTATTACCAAGTGACCTGTGTGCACAAACATAAATAAAGATATTTGTGTACATATGTATGTATGTAGAATGTAAGCTAAGGTTTTTTAACCGAGATTACTTTGTTATCGAAATAACGCAGTGTGCAATGCAGTTTTGCCTGATTTTCACAAACATATGTACATATGTATGTATGTAGATACATTAAGGCAAAATTAACCACTTGTATTAAAAAGAGTTTAGTTTGTGAAAATAGTTAAATTTAAATAAGTGTATATGAACATATGTATATTAGAGTGGTCCAAAATAATAAAGTCGGAATTTTAATGCCGCCACCCCCTAGGATTGTTCTAAATCGAAATAAATATACCCCTATTTTTTTTATTTTGAAATCAAAAAATATTTAGGGAGTGCTCACAGCGCTCAAAGTTTTCCATGTATTTTATATGGGGAAAAAACAAATTTTCGTAAAAATGGTATAAAACTCTTGCAAATCAATATTTTTCAATCGTAAAACTGTGGTTCTCTTCAGGAGACTTCCAGTATTAATATGCAATTGTTTATTTAACCATTTTTTATGATTAAAGATTGAAGAAAGAAAGCGCTTTGAGCACTCCCTAAATTTTTTTTTATTTCAAAATAAAAAAATAGGGGTATATTTTTTGTCGGTATAGAACAATCCTAGGGGGTGGCGACATTAAAAATGCGACCTTATTTTTTTTACATACATTTTTGGACCACTTTAATGTATATATGTATGCGTACATGGAATAAAGAAATTTGAGCAAAAATTAGCGAAATGTTCATAAAAATTTTAAATCTTTTTTAGGGTATGGAATTTTGTGGCATAATAAATTTTAGTACAGTAAAATGCAAGTTTGAAGTAGCTAGGTTGATTTTCGCAATTTCTTGCTCGACAATTTTTTTGTATGGAGAAACTGAGCAACACTAACAAAAAGAATTGCCAAAATTCAACTGTATTTTTCGAACACTTCGTAAGTGTCAACAGTAATTTGCGAGCTCTGAAGAAATCATAAGTAGGGTTGTTCGACTTCACTAGAAAGTCGACTTTCGACTTTTCGATAGACTCTGTACAGTCGACTTTAAAAGTCGACCGATCCACGAAGAAAAGTCGACTTTTTTCGACTTTTTGAATAAAAAGAAAATGTATTAAGTATACTCTGCATTTAACTCATATATTAGCTATAAATATAAGAGTCAGAATACGCCAAAAATATCATGATTTACTAGTAGTCTTTAGAATAATCTGTAATTTAGTGAAATTCAATGCTAGGTAAAAAAAACAGACACTAAAGGATTTTTAAAAATTTTGAAAATTGTTCCAGTTATACAGCATGAAAATGTTGGTTGAGAGGGTGTTTAAAAAATTTTTTTTTAAAAAATAATTTAAAAAATTTTAAATTTTCACAAAAAAAAATCTAAGAATTTTTTGAATCGATATTAGGTAATTACGGACAACTTTTTGAAAAACGTGGCCTTTCCGATGGAGCAGAATTGGCGCGTATTGGTAGAAATATAAGTGCCACTTTATAAGCATGGATAAATATGGGAGTAGCACAGACAGCTAGTGGATAGGGACTATCCACACGACTAATGTCGCATATTAACACAGCAACGTTTTTAGCGGTGTTTAAAATGTTGTACCTTACGGATTGGTCAAATTCGAACCAAAGACTGTCTGTAGAAACTTACATCAACTCATGCAGAAAAACTTTCTTGCATGAAATTTTTAACATAAATACCTATGTTTATCTTACCTCTTTATTAACTGAAGATTGTGGAGACAAACGATTAACAAATTTGAGGAGTTTGTTTTCGTATAGTAATTTTATGCGCTGCTCTTAAATGATTTGACAATGTTGTTGTACATTAAAATTCGTTTCTCTACCACACTTTTCAAATTTCACTTCAGTTTTATTGGAAATTTTTTTTAAATACGATCAAACAGCACTCCGCGCCCTTGTTAGAAGATCAGTTTTAATATGCAAATAAATTAAAAAAAGTCGAGAGTCGAAAGTGAAAAGTCGACTTCAGTCGACTTCCATAAACTGAAAGTCGATCACTAAAATTCGACTTTCAGGAGTAAAAAGTCGATTTTGGTCGAAAGTCGAAGTCGACTTTGCCATCCCTAATCATAAGGAAACACAAAATACCAATTGACTGTCGTTGCTGCCCGCTTGCAGAAGCTAGAAAGTTCTCATTTTTCGACTGCGACTGACGACAACTTGCAAAAGCAAAGATATTGCTTATACATCGACTTGCGCCGCTGACCAAAATCAGAATGAAATCAAAATGAAAATTTTCAAACCAACGACTGCCGGAAGAACTGCGCATTTTGTCGGCAATCAGTTTCTGCTTGAGCTTCGACTGCGACTGTTAAACCAACGACTGCCAGCAGCTCTGCGCATTTTGTCGGCAATCAGTTTTTGCTTGAACTTCGACTGCGACTGTTAAACCAACGACTGCCAGCAGCTCTGCGCATTTTTTAGGCAATTAGTTTTTGCTTGTGCTTCGACTGCGACTGTCGTCTTGTTCCGAAGCATAAACATAAGCAAAAGTTAATGAAATAAAACTCATTACAGTTTTTTAAACACTGGTTTGAACTGCACAAATGCTTGACAGGTAGGCTACGGTAGAATAAAATTGTCCGCGAGAAGTTCAACAAAATGGTGCTACTATGCGCTAATTGATTCCTGAGGACAACTTAGGAGGTACTACAACCAACCAACCAGCCTAACATTAAAGTTAATAAAGAAAGGATGAGCGAATCGGCTGAGATTTTAAGAGTACGCAGCTTTTTTGACACAAGGTGATTTTTTCCTACTGAACACCGGTTCAACTTAGTTTTGAGGTGCTACAGTTCACAAATTATGGAGTCACATTATTTTGGTAAGAGTTTCAAAAATGGACAATATTTTATGATTCGCATGGGGAAAACAGGAACTTTGTTGTTTTGGTAAGGCACCCCATCGTCCGTACGTACTATGTGTATATGTACTACTATGGTAATATATATACATAGTATGTTGTGTAACTATAGCACATCAATTAAACTCTCAAAGACAAATGGTTTTAATAAGA
This sequence comes from Rhagoletis zephyria, assembly GCF_001687245.7. Taxonomy (NCBI): domain Eukaryota; kingdom Metazoa; phylum Arthropoda; class Insecta; order Diptera; family Tephritidae; genus Rhagoletis; species Rhagoletis zephyria. The sequence goes on from NW_016158649.1 coordinate 34,572, forward strand.
AGCATTTTCAAGCCAGAGGAGGTTTGCTATTGCCTGCCGAGGGGTGACGGCTGTTAGAAAAAAATTTTCTAATTAAATCTTGCTCGGACCAGGCATCGAACCTAGGTCCTGCGGAGTGGTAAGACGCTCCTCTGTTTTAAGCCGATCCCATCTCCGATGAAATAATGCCATTATAAAACATATTAATACTCTCAATCTGGTGCAGTGATTTCGTTCCATTTGTATAGCATGTACTTTAATAAGTGAAAACTATGTTCAAACAGGCACCAATTGGTAATGAAGATCATTTTCACCAATTGAAGCCTTAATTTTTACCCAATTTAGCATACAAAAATTCAAATTATTAATTGTTAAATTATTAACTGTGTAGATAATTAGTGTTAAGTATACATGTACATATGTAACTATTGTTTTGTATATATGTATGTATGTATGCAACTATTATTATGTTTTTGTTAATCATGGTTTTCGTTCGTTCTTTATGTTTATTGTTTATCGTTCAAATAAAACAGACTCCCTGAAGATGACACGAGAGTGTCGAAACGCGTAGGAGGGACAAGGGAAAAATATAAGCATTTCGCCTTTTACTCCATCGGCCGAAGCAGCGCCAACCCAGCAAACAATTTTTTTGTTTTAATTTTTATTGAATAAATTTTATGTCCTATTTGACCTTCAAATGACCTCGAAGCTGACATTATGGAGGTTAATGGACCTGGGATTCGTGTTCAGCGAATGTAAGACCTTATGTATATGAACTTTCAGGTTTATTCAATGAATTTTTCCCTACTTGACCTTCAACTGACCACGAACCTGACGTGGTGGAGACTAACGGACTTCGGATTCGCATTCAGCGTGTCGAATAACATAGGTATATCTAGGTTTGGTTTAATATGCATAAGCTTTTTTTTTTGTAAACCTGTGTAATTAATGGGCAATTAATTTGTGTCAGATTCTCTATGTAACCCTGCTAGGTATGTTTAATTTTGACTTGGAGGTATGTTTATTGGACAAAGAGCTATCAACTGTTTGTTTGTGGGCCTCTTTTAGAGCTAATATTTCTCAGGGATGGAAAATTGAATTATTAAATTGTACCTAAATTACGGAAAACTTTACTTAAAAGTAGATAGATGTACCTAAAAAGTAAATATGTATTTCTATATAAAGAAAATGTTGTCCTCCAATTTCCATCGATACGGTATCATCTTCTGTACTCACATTAAACAAATTTTGATTCGCTAATTCGCTAATTGCGCAGCTGACGCGTGTGTGAACACCAAACTCAATGCCACAATTTAAAGCTAAATTGCCTCAGCTAATTCGCCTGTTTGAACATAGCCTTACCCGTTATTTTTGAAACTAAAATTGGTGACAAGAGTGGACTATTGGAAGTGTGAAGACGTAGAATTTTATCGATTTCCACACTATAGATTCGGAAAAATGTTAAGATAAGACTTTACAAAGGTAAATTTATAGAAACTATGAAATCTCTGTATATAAAATTGAAATTATATATGTGCGTATCTTGTTACGCAGGGAGTTGCGTTCTAAACCGATTGACCAATAATAACCAAATTTAGCACATTTTCTGCAGACATTCTAGGGAAGGTCATAGGCTAAAAATAATTTTTTTTAATATTTTTATTGAGCTTTGTACCACGATTGTTTATTAGGAAAAATTGAAAAAGCAACAAAGTCTAAGCGGTAGAAGTTATAGCACTATTTCGGAGATCACCACATCTCCTCATCAGACTTCTTTTT
>NW_016158649.1:36426-36552 GCF_001687245.7 Rhagoletis zephyria
TTTTTGTATAGTTTCAAGCAGGCTCTTCCTAAACTATGTATGTGTCAATGTTATTGTGGCTTGTTAACATTTTATTTTTTTTAAATATTTTTATTGAAGTTGTGCAAATGTTGTGCGAGTCTCCCT
>NW_016158649.1:36783-37998 GCF_001687245.7 Rhagoletis zephyria
GCGACATCAGGAGGCATCCTGTCGCTGTCCTGAGTGCGGTGTTCTGTACAGTCAGTAGCTTCGTCCACTGCGTCCTACTAGTCCCTGGCGACCACACTGGCGCTGCAACGTTTCTTTGTCTTTGCCCCAAGTACTGCCGGATAGCGACTTGGGACCTTGTTGCGGCTCTGTACTTTATTGACAATAGCGGTTGAGTGCGCAGAGAGCAGGCTGTCGAATGTTACTCCGAGTATTTTGGGGTTATTCACCGTCGGAATTGGTGTGTCATCGACGTGAATCCCCAGCGGTAGCCTGACCTCCTTCGTCCAGGTTGTGAACAGGGTCGCGGAGGATTTCGTAGGGGAGAGGGCTAGACACTTTGCAGTGAAGAAGCGAGAAAGTTCGGAGAGATAGCCGTTTACTTTCGAACACAGGTCATCAATTCCATTCCCAGTCGCCATGATCGAGCAGTCGTCGGCATAGGAGACAATCGAGACTCCCTCTGGTGGTTGAGGGAGCTTTGAAATATAAAAGTTAAACAGTAGCGGGGAAAGGACACCACCCTGAGGAACCCCCTGTTTTATTTTTCGCTGCTTACTCGTTTTGTCTCTGAACATTACCGACGAATGTCGACCACTTAGATAATTTGCCGACCACCGTTTGAGCCTCTGTGGGAGAGAGGAGGCCTCTATATCTTCTAGTAGCGTGGAATGGCAGACGGTGTCAAACGCCTTTGACAAGTCCAACGCTACTAGAATCGTTCTCTCACAGGGACGGTTTCGGTTAAGGCCACGAGTTATCTGAGTGTTTATGGCGTTAAGTGCTGTTGTTGTACTGTGCACTTTACGGAAACCATGCTGATGCTTCGCTGGGGTCAGGTGGTTTGTGAAGTACGGGAGTAGCAAGGCCTCGAGTGTCTTCGCTACCGGGGAAAGGAGTGTAATCGGACGATACGAATCTCCTTTGTTGGCAGGTTTCCCCGGTTTGAGCAGTGGGACCACTCTCCCCACCTTCCAGATGTCTGGGATGATGAGAGTGGCCATTGACAAGTTGAGGACCTCCGTTAGGTACGCTACCCCCGCAGGACCCAAATTTTTCAGCATCAGCATGCATATTCCGTCGGGACCCATGGCTTTGGAGGCTTTCGCCTTCCCGATGGCCACCTGAACTTCATCGCAAGTGAAAGCAAGGGGTGCACAGGTTGTTGTCAGTTTGTGCAGCCTTCTGGTCACTCGA
>NW_016158649.1:41886-44372 GCF_001687245.7 Rhagoletis zephyria
TTGTTTTTGCTTAAGTATGCCAAACGCTTTATTATATTTCTTATTTTTTGGAAATGAAGTTGTTATACAAAATAAAGCAAAAATATTGTTTTAATTGATTTCCGTTGCACAGCAGTAAGTAAATTTTAAAGAAGAAAATATACATATAGGCGAAGTGAAAATTAAGATTAATTCGATATCGACTTTTTTTTATTTTTTCAGTGTTTTTATAATTCGGTTTTTTTTCGGTAAACCGAAAAGATCAGGTTTTTAATCCAGTTTTTTTAAACGGTTTAAAACCTGAATGAAAAACCGTAATTAATCAAAAAACCGATTTTTTGAAAACGGTGCCCATCCCTAGTGTAATCGTCTCCGGCATACACAGCAGGTGTAGGTTTCTGGCCCTGGGTTTGACTCGATGCCAGCCCTGAGTAGAAGAATACGTAGTGAATGTAGCCCTATGGACGGACAACTTCTGAGATACTTCGCCGACCTAAACGGGGTTAGATCGCCGAAACAACAGCCCTTGGTCGGGTAAAACCCGAGTCATTCCGGTACGTAGAACCGGCTGTCGTGGGATTGTTCTAAACTTGTCGACAATAGTGGTGATTATTTGATAAGCGGCTGCGACATCTTCCATACATACTGACACTTTCATAATGAAAATATTATAAAAAGTTCCGTGGTATCTTCCAGACAAATAAAGTGTTCTTACTTCAAATTTCTGGAAGTATTTTATATAGGGTAGTGGAATTTCTTATGGAATCCAACAAATTTCGGAGTTGATGTAAAAGGGGCGCGGCAACTACGATATGATCTAAAATTCTCACGATGTATGACTCTGAAAGAATTTATTGAATTATGTAAAGTTGGAGCTATTAAAACGCGGACGTAGCACCTGGCGAAAATATACACGTTCACGCGGCGGATATCTGGAACCATTTTAGGCATAGAGGGAGTAATATCTCTCATATTATCATAACAAAGTCTACAGTGCAAGCTAAAGTATATAATTTCATAATTTTAAAAGCCCTAAATACCTTAAGTCGGTAAAACAAAATATACAGCTATAGTAAAATCATATATGTAATACTCCTATATTGGCAGTAAGAGCCGAAAACACTACAGTACAGATATATCAATAAACACGTACGAAAGAAAAGGAACACATACGTTTATAAATAAACATGTACACGACACATTTACAAAACCGGCACTCAAGTACACAATACATTGACAAAAACAGTACTAGACTGTCTCGCTTTGATTTCGGAATGCTTACACATTGAGAAGTTAGCTTACTATCAATATAGAGGTATTACATATATGAGTAAAATGCGAGTAGAAATGCGAATATTATATAACATTTTTAAATTGCTTTGCATATTTGTATAAAAATGTGACGTGAAACTCGTAGGTATAAGCTAGTCCTGAGTAAAATTAATATCAAAATTAATAACGTCTACAATTTCTTGCACAAACTTTAAGAATGCGACGTAAAGGGTATGTTAAAAATCGGAGCATCATATTTATAGCGGTAAACAGTGCAAAAGCTACAAAATTTATAAATTCCAGCCTTATTTTGAAAGCGTTGACAGCAGTTGTGAACATTAACTGTGAAACAAAGGCCAGGAGAGTCGAAAAATACGGTCCATACTCCTTCTGCCTAGAGTACACTGAGAAAAGAGTTTAGTTACTTCAACTAAATATGTTTTTATCAACACATGATTTGGTTATAGTTACATTATTTGTTTATAATTACCAAATCATGTGTTGAGAGGAATATATTTGGCTGACTTTTTTTCTGAGTGTAAGAAATGATCCCTCAATTAATGAAACGTAACTGGATTTCGATATCATGAAATACGCCTTTGATGGAGTTAAGTTTAATAAAATGTTACCAATCTTTCTGAGATACACCTCATGGGCACTGTGAAAAGAATCAAACAAATTTTTAAGTGTTCATGAAGCCAACCTCTGTTATCATATTTGTTTCGCAAATCTTTATTGATATGCTCGATAAATCACGGAGGTTTGGCAAAAAGTGAACGAGTCTTCTTTTCGCAGTCTCCAAACCCTTACTTAGGGCCCTTTAGTGTTCACCACGGCTTAAAGGGGCAGCCAGATGGGCCCCCATATACAGTGACGAGAAAAACTGTAACATGATGTAACACTTTTTATTTCAGCCACCGCTATCTTTCATAGTTCTAACGACTTTCACACTTTTGTTCTATATTCTTATTGGTACATCCCTACTCCCGCTCTCATAACGATTTGAGGTCAATCCAACAACAATAAAAAAACCTGGAGACAAAAATGAAAGTTAAGGCAAATGTTACAGTTTTGCACTCATTCTCAGTTTTGCATTTTACAGTTATCTTTTGCTTAGTTGGAAGTCAGATGACTTTTTTCTGTATTGTAATTTATTCAAGAAGTGATCACCAATAAATAATATGGTTAATCAGGAAACATAAATGTAAATAATAGATTTACTGCGACAAGGCGGG
>NW_016158649.1:47218-51675 GCF_001687245.7 Rhagoletis zephyria
AGGACATGAATCTCATCGAGAATTTGCGAAATCAACTAAAAGCGCATCTTACTAAGTATCCAAGTCCGTCCAATGGAGTACGTGAGCTGTGAAAGCAAACCAAGGATATATGGGAGGCTATACCTCCAGAATTTTTACAGACATGCACATTAGGTATGCCAAATTGCAACCAGAAACTAAATAAAGCAAAACCATACCGAACATTGTGTTAATAATTCTTTTTTTTTGTGAAAATTGTCAAAAAGTTATTAAAAATACATGAGTGCAAAACTGTAACATATGCCTTAATTTACATTTTTGTCTGCTGGTTTCTTTAATGTTGTTGAATTGACTTCAAATCGTTATGACAGAGGAAGCAAAGATGTACCAATAAAAATACAGAACAACAGTATGAATGTCGTTAGAACTTGGAAAGATAGCGACAGCTGAAAGAAAAGGTGTTACTCCATGTTACAGTTTTGCTCGTCACTGTACCTACAAAACGAAGTCGAAATTTTAAAAAATTAATAATATAAAAAATATAAAATTGTTAGTTAGTTATTGTGGACTGATAAAAAAATTATGTTAAAATAAAAATAGAAAAAATAAAATAAAATATGAAAATCACACAAATAAAAATAAAACTTAAACATAAAAATGTTTGGCAATCGCTCGAACCGAGGATCAAACCTGGGTCCGGATTCCAGTACGCAGCTCTCGTCACTTGACTACCGCGGACGCCAAGCCCTCTAGCTTTGTTTGCTTACTTGTACAATACCTGGCCGTTTTTGCCACTATTGCCTACGAAAATTCCCCTGATCCGCATTAATTTTGAGGATTAGCTGCAGAACTTAATCCGGATCAAATGCAGTTACGTAATTCCCGAGATAATTCCGAATTAGCGAATTAATCCAGATCAACGCTCCCGTCTGTCTCTTCTTTAATTCTTTCACATTTTACCAAAAATTATTGACAGCATGATTTCATAGTTCTTATAATTCCACATTTATTCGAAATATTTTGGTTTCGAATCTGATCTAATTCTATCTCGTCAAACTTCATATTCTTATTGAAAATTTTAGTTAATTGATGGGCTATAGTTAGGAGACTTAAAGCTCAGTTAGTCAACGACGTAGCGTAAACGTAGGTTGACGTACGTAGCAGCATATACAATATAAGGCGCAGTTACCCACGGACGTAAAAACGGAGAACGTGTCAGCTGACACGATCTATCTTATGAGAACACCATGTAAATGAGAACTCACGAACGTAGAATTTTTCTGTAGACGTAGACGTAGACGTAGAAATCCGCGCGAAGTTGATTTTTTCCGTAGAAACGTGTCAGCTGATTTCTCTCTCTCTCCTACTCTTTGCTCATAGTTGCCAATACACAATTTTTGAGATTGTTTTGAATGAAGCTGAGAAATATTTAAGTTATTCTTAATATAATAAAAAATTTCTATTGAAAATAGTATTTTATAAAATTGTATGATTTCTGAGTGTTTGTAATATTACTCTATATCGTTTAAATTATCAAAAATATTTACTTAAATGATAAATGTTAGCGAAAGCTTGCGTACATATGAATCACTGGCAACTCTGCGTAAATGTATACAAACAATACAATAAAGAAGAAAGAAACCAACAAGTTGCAACCAAAATTTGTAGAAATTTTAATGGACGACGAAAAGCTAAAGGCCGGTCCACATAGAAATTTCGCGTTGGCTTTGGCGTTGGCGTTGGTTTGACAGAATGCACGTTAAAAGTATGCTTGCTACAATGAATGCTTGGCAGCGAATGCTTGGGCCACTAAATTAACATACTAACGACAGATAAATTAATATTTCATATCAATAATTGTATTAAAAACGATATTTCTTGCCCGCACTTGATTAAAAAGGGAAAATATTTCACACAATTTTATTTATTTGCAACAGCTGACGAGCACGTCAGCGACGAGTTGTACGACAAAATCAACCCCTGCTATAAATTATCCAGCAGGAAGCAAATGCTGTGGGAACAAATCGCCAGGGAGCTCAATTCGACAGGTAAGTGGAAATTTAAGTAAAGTATGTAAAACTACAAAATACTTGTATATTAACATCTTTGCAGCCGAGATATGCATGCGCAGATGGACAGCGCTTCGTGACCGATATGGACGTGAAGTGCGAAAGGAATCAGCGCCATCAGGCAGTGGCTCGCAGTACCACAGGCCATGGTATTTACTAGAGGTACTTCAATTTTTGAAGCCGCACGTTGTTCCACGCCCGTAAGTTTCACAAAAGAGTATGTATATATATACGTATGTATATACAAATACAAATGCATATGTAAAAAAGTATATGTAAATACATATATACATGTAGTTAATATTTATAATTATTTCCAGATTTCGGTGTTCGAGAAATATTTGTCCAGCATCTTCGCCGTCAATGGGGATTACTGGGAGTCTGCCACAGCTATTGCCATCGCCACTAGTCCGAGTGGAGTTACCGTCCCCCTCGCTTCCGACAACATTTTCGCTGCCCTCATCATCGCCGCCAGATCAAGTGTTTCTGCCATCGCCTTCGCCTCCGACAACAGTTTCGCTGCCCTCACCATCGCCGCCAATTCAAGTGCTGCTACCATCGCCTTCGCCTCCGACAACAGTTTCGCTGCCCTCACCCTCGCCGCCAATTCAAGTTCAACTAGCATCGCCGTCTAGCCCGATCACTTTAGACCAAAATCGACGTAAGATTAAGAAAAATTCCGGGAAGAAATTTTTTGACGTAGTTAGGTGTCTCCTGTTTAGATAAACACAAAACGAAAATTTGTCCCCCAATTGCGATATGGGAAGTGTCCGCCATCTTGGATTTTATGTTTTTTACGATTTGCGCGCGAATTTTGCATTTCTCGCAAAAAAAAAGGTGAACAAATTTGTTGAGAATTCGATTCCCTACAATTTTCATGAACCTATAAACTTTTTTAAACAATTATTTATTGCTAATAATATGCAAAAAATGCCCAAAATTGGGCAAGTGGCGCGGTTTATTCGAATTTTGAGCGATTTCTATTTGAAATAAGTGGCACATTTAAATGTCAAAATTGTAGAAGACAAAATTTCCAATTAAGGCATTATTTATATGTTCGCGTACGACATGTAGATCTCGACCAACAACGCACTCAATGCAGCGGAAAGGGAGAAGCTACTCAAAACTTTTTTCCACACCACCTCACAGATAAAGTTATTGGCGCGTTTTATTTTTATGTGGTTTCACCAGTAGTCCTAATCCCCATATAGTTATTTTCGCCATAATAAAACTCTTTAGAATCAGAGAAAAGTCTTATTGATAAAGGGAAAAAAAACTATGTGCTAATTCCAGTTTCAACTGACTGAAAATATTTATTCATGGGCGCCAAAAAGCACGACCTCCGAGATACTGTGAAAAAAAGTTTTGAGTAGCTTTCCCCTGCCGATGCATTGAGCGCGTTGTTGGTCGACATCAACACGTCGTACGCGAACATATAAATAATGCGTTTATTGGAAATTTTGTTTTCTACATCTTTGCCATTTAAATGTGCCACTTATTTCAAATAGAAATTGCTCACCATTCGAAAAAACTGCGCCACTTACCCAATTTTGGGCACTTTTTGCATATTTTAAGCAATAATAATTGTTTAAAAAATGATAGGCAAATGATATGAAATCCGAGATAGCGGACATTTCACATATCGCAATTGGGGGAAGAATTGAATTTTCGTGTTCACCTAAACAGGAGACACCAAACTGCGTCAAAAAATTTCTTCCTGGAATTTTTTCGTTGAGAAAATCTAATGCAAAGTTCGCGCTCAAATCGTAAAAAACACAAAATACAAGATGGCGGCCATTTCCCATATCGCAATTGGGGGAAAAATTATCATTTTGTGTTCACTTAAACAGGAGACACCAAACTGCGTCAAAAAATGTCTTCCTGGAATTTTTTCGTTGAAAAAATGTAATGCAAAATTCGCGCGCAAATCGTAAAAAACACTAAATTCCAAATGGCGGTCATTTCCCATATCGCAATTGGGGAAAAAGTTTTCATTTTGTGTTCACCTAAACAAGAAACACCTAACTGCGTTAAAAAATTTCTTCCCGGAATTTTTTCGTTGTAAAAATCTAAAGTGATTGGGCTACGTCGCCTCCGACAACAGTTTCGCTGCCCTCACCCTCGCCGCCAATTCAAGTTCAACTAGCATCGCCGTCGCCTCCGACAACAGTATCGCTGCCCTCACCGTCGCCGGCGTCTTCATCACGAGTACCATTGCAATCGAACCGCTCAAGGGGTACGAAGCGTCGTGGTAGCAACATAGATATTGATAAGAGCATGTACGATTTTATTTTTATACCCGAGCGCACTTGTGCACAAGGGTATTATAACTTTGTTCACATAACGGTTGTTTGTAACAGGCAAAACGAATCGAGATAGATATAGACAAATGTATACATAAATGATCAG
>NW_016158649.1:54887-78129 GCF_001687245.7 Rhagoletis zephyria
TTGAAACAAAATTGCAAATTGGTTTATACCTTTTTTCAAAGTGGACGTCGCATTGGCCACTTACATGTGTACATGAAAACTCGAAACATTAATTATTTCAGTAGCTCCTGAAATATACCTGTCTAAAAATAATATGTAAAGTGATCTCTTAGCAAAATTTTTATTGCTAAAAAATTTTTTACAATGGTCGTGGAACCGTTCATTTATGATTTAATATATGTACTAAAAAATCACATTCACATTCATTAATTGACTTCATTGCTTTTCAGCTCACCAAAAAAAACACGCCCACCTAATATGCAACACATTACTTTTAATCTAGGTATATAAATAATATTGCGAGGGTATATAAAATTTGGGCTCGACCGAATTTAGCCTTTCTTACTTGTTTTTTTACAGTAACACACATAGATAAGTATGGCGCGCTCAGAAATGCATCAAGCTAAAGCATCAGTCTCTTATTTCAAAACTATAATTGATGGAAATGCCTTATTTGCGTAACTAAGTTCCAATTCGGCATTTAACCGTGGTTGAGCATATTGGACACTACGATCAATTACACTTTCTTCCTGATGTTGATATACTGTTTCTTTCTACTGATACTGATTTCTTACTGCTTCTGATACTGATATACTTTCTTACTGATGCTTTCGTTTGATGCATTTCTGAACACAGGGTATATGTGCTCACACATGAATATATACATAGTATATGTATGTGTGCATACACACTTTTTTGTGCATATATACCCTGCAACCCATTTGTTTGTTATTCTTTTTTACAAAAATATAGTTCATTCTTAAAACTAAATCATATAAATAAATCACACTAAATCATATAATTCAACGAATCTTCATGAAAGTGCTAAACTTTGTAATCAGAATTAAACAAAAAATCTATTACACAGTTTTATAGCCCATTCAATTTTATGTGCAGAATAAATGTGCATATTCGAAGTTGCTAAGAATTCGCGTTGGTTTTTAATATTTTTTTTTTGGTTATACCCATTATCTTCCGTATAAAAAAAGTTTCGCTTATATTATGTATGAAAGAAGATGTGTAGAACAGCCATCAAAAAAAAAAATTCAAATCGAAGCGATTTCTTAGCCACTTAAAGTCTGCCCATTATTGTTCTAAAATTGAATGGGCTATAAAACTGCGCACTCCAATTTTAATCATTTTAAGTTTTTTTAACGTTTTCAAAAAATTTAATGTACGATTTTGAAGTTACGTATGTATATGCATTATTATTTTTTTTGCGCAGGTGAATACATAAATGTACAGTTGCAGACAAAATAATAGCACCAAAATTCAAAATAATAAAGATTACTGTTGATTTTTTAGAATATTTTTGCCGAAGAAGTCGAGTATTTTCTTTCATATATCGCATCAACAAAATTATTAAAAATAAATAAATAAACATGAGTTGCGAGCAATATCATTTTGAATTTTGGTGCTATTATTTTGACAGCAGCTGTATTTACATATGTCTAGGCATGTAAGTAATGAATTGATATGTATACATTAATACATATGTTAAGTAAAAAGATCAGCTTACACCAGCAGAAAAATCCAGAAGAAAGAACAAAAGGTGAAAATAGATTTGACAATGTATGTATGTGAATGACAATAATAAAAGGATTTGACAATGTATGTGAATAAGGTTACCAACCAACCAACATATCAAGTTCATACACCACAGGGTGTATCCGGTGGTTACAGACTAATTAATAGGGAATCTTACACATCCTGCCCGGTCGAATCTTCAGCTTCGATATCAATCTTCAGGGTGTAGCAAAAGCCAAAGTTTTTGCACTGACTGGCTGCACGGCCCATGCGCCGTATTCAACGTTACGTTACGCGTCAAGCCATCGCTGCCAACATGAACCTCCGTGATGCGCCCAAGCCTCCAGTGGGTAGGGGGTAGGTTCTCATGCTTGACCAATGCAATGTCACCAACTTGAACGTTTTCCGCCCGTTGTCGCCACTTGCTCCTAGTTTGCAGTGTTGACAAATACTCATCACTCCACCTGCGCCAGAACTGTTGATGAATGCGTCGAAGCCACTGCCAATGTTTCAAACGATTTACTGGAACTTCCCCCAGCTCCGGCTCTGGTATTGCCAGGAGCGGGGCTCCAATGAGAAAGTCCCCTGGGGTTAGAGCATATTTGTCCTCAGGGTCATCATACAGCGGAATGAGTGGGCGCGAATTCAGGCACGCCTCAATGCGGGCCGCTAGTGTTTGCAACTGCATATACCACATCGCCTGGGCACCAATAAGCCGCACCAGATGCCGTTTCGCGGATTTTACCGCCGCCTCCCACAGCCCACCTTGATGAGGGGCACTGGGTGTAATAAAATGCCAGCGAGTCCCAAGGTTCGCGAGTGATTGTTGATTTTGCTGATTCTGCCAGGCAGCCAGGTCTTCCTTCAAAAAACGGTTAGCACCAACAACGTTGTAGCATTGTCACTATACAGATCAAGGCAGGGACCACGCCTACTAATGAAGCGTGTGAATGCATCTATGAAGGCAATTGTTGAGAGATCGTCTATCACCTCGATATGCACGGCCTTGATTGCCATACAGACGAAAATTGCCAAATATGTTTTTACTGTGCAACGGGATCGCTTCGTCCCAATCCGAAGCGTGAAAGGACCACAGTAATCAACGCCAGATGCAATGAACGGCCGCGTACCTGTGACTCTTTGTCGGGGCAGTGAAGCCATTTGGTGAGTGAAGGTAATGCCACGATGCCTTCTACAAATAACACATTTATGTATTAAGCTTTTGACTGCTTGCCGTGCATGCAAAATCCAATATCTATAACGGAGAGTCTGCAGCATTAACTGAGCACCGCTGTGGATTGTTTCCATGTGAACTTGCTGTATAAGAAGTCCAACCAAATCGCTTACCTTCGGCAATATTATTGGGTGACGTTGAGTTTCTAACAATGCCGATTTTTTAATGCGGCCGCCGACTCTAACGATATCATAATCATCCAAATAGGGATTGAATGATACCAATGGACTAGAGTTGGGCAGCGTTATTCTCTCACGTAAACAGCTTATATCCCTTGAGAAAGCTGTGGATTGATCGATACGTATTAGCGCTTGTAAGGCAGCGTCCATCTCCGGGGTGGTCACTACACCTTGTCGGAACGGCCGTTGCTTTGGTAACCAACGCCGAATTAAAGCTGTAGTTCGCACGAGTTTCTTCAGTGAGCTAAACCGATGTGCTAACGGTATAATTCGGCCATCCAAGAAATAATAAAGGTAGATGTTTGAACCTTCTCCTCACTTTGTACAGTGGTGCGCTCATCGTCCCTTAATACCGGTTCTGGATCAAACAATGTTTGCTTCCCCCGCAACCAAGCCGGGCCTTGCCACCATAAATCATGGGCCAAAATCTCTGACGAGGTTAAACCACAGCTTGCGCAATCAGCCGGATTCTGTGCCGACCGTACGTAGTGCCAATGATCGATGGCGGTGAGTTCCTGTACTTGGCGGACCCGGTTAGCAACATAGGGTTTGAGGATCGAGGGTTGCTTGCGCATCCAGCAGAGGGTAATTGTTGAGTCCGACAAGAGGTGGAAGGTGGAGTCTACTAAGTTTAACGCTACCCTAGCATCGGGAATAANTATTTGGCGGACCCGGTTAGCAACATAGGGTTTGAGGATCGAGGGTTGCTTGCGCATCCAGCAGAGGGCAATTGTTGAGTCCGACCAGAGGTGGAAGGTGGAGTCTACTAAGTTTAACGCTACCCTAGCGTCGGAAATCGTTTTTGCCAATAAAAGTGCTGCACACAGTTCAAGTCTGGGTATTGTAGCACCCCTTAACGGTGCAACTTTAGTCCGTGCGGTGAGGAGAGATACGCGCGAACGGCTATCAGCCTTAATGGTATGCGTATACACCACCGCAGCGTAGGTCTTCTGACTGGCATCGCAAAATCCACAGAGTGTTGTACGTTCGGTGGCATTCATACCCAGCCATCGAGGTACACGTACGCTATTGAGTGTAGGAAGACTACTGCGAAATTTAATTCAAGCTTCATATAGGTCGCTGGGGAGGGGTTCATCCCAAGAAATACCCGCCGACCAAACTCGTCTGGATGAAAATTTTGCCGGAAATCACTACCGGTGCCAAAAACCCCGTTGGGTCGAATAGGTGGGCTACTTCGCTTAACACCTGTCCCTTAGTCAGCAGACCGCTATGTTCGTTTACCACGACCTTAAAGAGCAAATCGTCTGTAACTGGATCCCAACGTAGAGCCATCACGGTTGCTATAGGGGCGTCGATGTCTCGCTCCGCAGGTAATGGGGAGTCCTTGCAATGCTGAAGAACCATTGATTGTTCGAGTTCCACTTACGTAGTTTGAAGCATCCAGATGACAGGATCGTATCCACCGCATTCGCCAAAGTAATTGCTTCCTGAGTATCGGCACAGCTTGTGAGAAAATCGTCCTCGTAAAATGAAGACAGTATGGTGTTACGTGCGGTTATGGCCTGATTATGATCACTCACCCGTTTGTAGTTGTCTATCGCGCACTGATTTAATGAGCATACCGCGTTGTACGGGCTGCATGCCATTCCATATGTCACAGTTTTAAGACGATATAATCTTATGTCCTCGGCCAGTGCTTCTCGCCAAAGAATTCGTTGTAGATCTCGGTCTTCTANGATTATGATCACTCACCCGTTTGTAGTTGTCTATCGCGCACTGATTTAATGAGCATACCGCGTTGTACGGGCTGCATGCCATTCCATATGTCACAGTTTTAAGACGATATAATCTTATGTCCTCGGCCAGTGCTTCTCGCCAAAGAATTCGTTGTAGATCTCGGTCTTCTAGAGCTACCAAAACTTGACGAAACATCTTTTCCACATCCGCCGTAAGAGCGACGGGGTATCTCCGAAAGCGAAGTATAATGTTAATCAAAGGGTATTGCATTTCGTTAAGCGGGTTCCATGTGACCCAATTCGATGTACTCCCTCATGAACTCTACATATTTCCCACGCATGTCTTTATCGACCGCCAGCCGGCGCTCCAAACGATGAAACTGTCGTACGGCATTATTATATGAATCGCCCAGCTCTGAGGCATCAACCCGTATCGGGAGGCGTACCATGTAGCGGCCCTCCGGAGTACGCGTGTGTGTCTTCGAAAATATCAGCTCGCTCTCGTCATCAACAGTCTCATCGCCCGCAGGCTCCTCTTCCAGCTTCCAGAAGTTACTCAAAATCGCATCTAAACGACTATCTTCCAAAATCTGGGCACGATATGACTGCAAGCTAGGTGTGTCTTGGTTGGCTGCGGATGTTGGACCAAAGATGACCCAACCCAACCACGTAAGTTGAGCATGAGGTTCGTTCTGCCCACCACGAATAATGTCTCCTTCCAAGAGAGATGAGACCCCAAAGCTCGGCCCCTAATAATAGTTCGGTGACGCCTGGTGTACCAAGATTTGGATATGCCATGTGCAGACCAGCCAAGTGGTTATACCGTTTCACATCGATCTGCGCTGCCGGAATGACCGAGGTAATCGACGTGATAACTAATGCTTGAATCGCCATTGCGAAGTCAGAATGTGTTGATTTAATCGTAATTTGTACCACACCCTTTGTGCGCGTACATGAGAAGGCGCCAATACCTTCCACTAAGACGTCGTACGCACTTCTGTGAAGATTTAAACAGTTAGAAAAAGTTTCTGATATAAAGCTTACTTGTGATCTGGGATCGCATAAGATCCGAGCTAAACGTTTTTCTGAGTTAGTGCCGGAAATGTACGCACATGCTGTTGCCAGGAGCGCGGTATGCCCACCTTGAGTATGGCAGCCAATTGCCGATTCGGATAGTCATAAAGATGATGATGTGGGCATTGATGACTTAACCTACGATGATGGGGGGTTGGAAGTGGCAGGCATGGCGGCCTTCCATGCCGCAGCTGCTGCAGTGTTTGGAGAATCACTGCAGAAAATTGTGTTGTGTTTGCGTCCGTACTTATGGCATCCACCTGAAGAGCACTGGTTGGACAAATGCCCTTGTCCTAAACAATTAAAGCACAGTCCAGACTTTCTAAGGGCCTCAAAGCGTTTTTCTGGTGGCAAATCTAATATTTTTGGACAACGTATGCTCTTGTGAGCACCCTGGCAGTATGGACACTTAGCATTCTCGGACGCTAAATTGCATTTAACAGCACGCGCTGATGACGATCGCCCTTGCTGACGTCCTACCCTTTGTTCAGAGCCGGGACGCACACGTACAAGCTCTGTGGAAAGACTGTGCGCTCTCTTCTCCAGAAATTTCAATAAATCTGTTAAGCTGCTTATCTCAGTCGGAGAAGAGTGCATGCACCAGTCACGCTGTGTTACAGATGGAAGTTTCGAGAATAAAATGGGTACTGTCAATGCGTCCCACTCAGTCACTGGCAATTTCATAACAGTCAATGCACGCAGGGACTCGCTCACTACATCGACGATATTCAGCAGCGTCTTTGCAGAGTCCTCCGACACTGGTGCGAGGTTGAGGAAGCGAGCGACATGTACTTCTGCTAACTGCTTGGGGTTATCATACCGCTCCTTAAATGCTCGCCACAATTCCTCGTAACCTCCCGAATACAGATCACCCACTAGAGGAACCGATGCTGATGGCACAGCTTGACGCAATTTACCTAGTTTATATGCTGGCGGTAAATCCCAGTTGTGCACTAACGTTTCAAAGGCGTCCTTAAAGGCCAACCAGTTGTGCAGCGCTCCGTCAAAGGTTGGAATATTTAATGGCTCGAGTTTCAACTCAATAGGCGAATCTCCCTTACGCTGGATGACGGAGTCTCCAGGATTAACTTGCACTCTAGGTAGACGCAGAAGATTTGCACATAACTCGTTATACATTTCTTCAGTGGAATGCCACCAAGATGCATGTACCTCAAGCTCCTCGTCTTTGGCCGAGCGAATTAATGTTTCGTGATTCTGCAACATGCGGTCATAATGACCACTAGCGGACTTCAGCATTTGCTCAGCCTTCGCGGAGACCAATTCACCTGTTCCTGCCTTTCGGACCTGATCCATAAGGCGAGAAATTGCTGATGGGTGAAACTTCCTCAGATTTATTTCCGTCATTGTGCTGAAGCAATGTGATAATTGTGACGTAAACCGTGTGCGTCCGCAAATCCACAAATATCGATGCAATGCCCCACAATCCGATTACAAGTGTGTCCTCTTTGGTATAAACCGTCAAAACAATTTGGGTTAAAAATGTTCTAGTCCTCACAGGAGGCACCATAAATTATGTTAAGTAAAAAGATCAGCTTACACCTTTGCGAACACGTTTATTCAGAACAGCAGAAATATCCATAAGAAAGAACAAAAGGTGAAAATAGATTTGACAGTGTATGTATGTGAATGACAATAATAAAGAGATTTGACAATGTATGTGAATAGGGTTACCAACCAACCAACATATCAAGTTCATACAGCACAGGGTGTATCCGGTGGTTACAGACTAATTAATAGGGAATCTTACACAACATATAATTTTAGTTTAAAAAACTGCCTTAAAATAAATAAATTGGATCGAATTTCAACGTCTTTAATTATACATAAATGTTTTTAAGGAAAGTGCGTAAGTTTTATAGAAAGTAAAGCTTTACTATTCACATATTAACGGATTTCATAAGTAAGGTCCACGTATGGCTTCATTAATGAAGTAATTTGCGAGCCGATCACGGAGGCTAAACGCATTTGCTGGACCTCTACGCTCTGCTGACCGCAAAGGTGGTAAGGTGTGCTGATTACTTAATTCGCGACGCCAATCTCCATCATATACTACGTTGCCAGCCTCTTCGCGGTCAACGTAATTTTCTGGGCAATACCAACGGCTTTGATCGTTCAGCATTATGAAATTATGCAAGGCAATGCAAGCCAAAACTATTGTTTCGCAGTTTTCTGGGTTACACTCAATAGTGGTTCGTAATATCCGCCACCTAGCAGTTAAAATACCAAAACTGTTTTCTATGACTCTGCGTGCCCGCGAGAGTCGATAATTTAATATTCGTTTAGTTCGCGATAAATTAGAACCGGGATACGGACGCATTAAATTTGTTCTGAGGGGGAACGCAGCATCACCCACAAAAAAGTGGGAAAACGTTTAGGGGATTCCCTTGACAAGGGTACAGCAGGAGGTAATGGCAATGTATTTTGCATTAATGCTTGTCTAAAGGGAGAAAGCTGAAAGATTCCTGCAAAAGAATGGATATTAATGCATTTTATTGTATACAACTTTTACAAAGGTGTTACCTCCATCACTCTGACTGCCATAACTTCCGATGCTGATAGCTTTGAACGTATATTTAGCATCACATATGGCCATCAAGACTATCCTATACAACTTTTTGTAGTTATAAAAGAGCGAACTTGAGTTAGCAGGACATTTAATAGCAATGTGCTTGCCATCAATTGCACCAACGCAGTTAGGAATATGCCATAACTCAAGGAACTCCTTAGCAATATCTTTGTATTGTGATTCTGTTGGTTCGCTCACGTAAATTGGAGAAATCAACTGCCAGATTATTTCGCGTACTTCTAGTACAATGTTTCGCACTGTTGTTTTGCCTAACTTGTAACTCCAAGCGATGCTTTGAATTGACACTCCTTGTGACAAATATCTAAAGATGAAATAGCCAACCATTGTGTATAATATATGTATACAAATTATAACGCACTTACAGCAAAACCAAAGAAAGTCTTTCTTCAGAATCTATCCGCTGTTTTGGTTTCCGTAAGGAGTTGCCGACTAGCTTTAGCAGTAGGTCAAATACAGGCGGGGGCATTCGTGTGTGTATAAACACTTGTTCTGCATCCATAGACCTCATTCGCCGAAAAACTTGCCACAGATAGCGCTGGCTCCCCAATTTTGATTTAATGGGCGAACTCCGTACCTCCTGTTCCTTTTTTTGTTTTTGTATGCCTTATACAATAATTCACACAAATTTAAAAATTGTTCGTCGATTTCAGTGCTTTCTGCTTCCATCATGCTACCGCTGTTGTTTACCAAAATATTTGAAACACAAAGAAAAAGACAAAAGAGAACAGCTGATTCCTGCGTTCATTCTACGTTGGTGAGTTTTTCAACTTTCTGTTTCTACGTACTTCTACGTTACGCTACGTACACGTGCGTGGGTAACCGCGCTCTTACTGTTGATAGAGAGAGAGAAGCAACGGCAACGTCACCGCCATGCGGTGGTGAGTTTTCGTTAACACGCGAATCCCATAATCTAGATCGTGTCTGCGTCAACCTACGTCTACGCTACGTCGTTGACTGTTTGTGCTTTTACTATATGTATTGTACGCATTGAAACCATACGAGACGAAACCATATATGTATAAAGCAATGAGTAGGGCACGCGTAATTTTACGCTTCGCTACCGATCAAATGACATTGCGTCAAATTGTTTACAAATGAGTTGCGCACAACAATGATCCTGTAAACGTATTAAACCAGCAAATGCACAATAAAAGCATCAAATCTAACAACAGCTCAATTATCGAAAAGAAACAATGTCGTCAGTAGGTAGAGAACGGTAGCAAAATCACAATTTTTATGTACATACATTTGCATGTATTTTTGTGTATGCGACTGTATGATGGGATATGTGTATGTGCAAATGTATGTTTACATAAAATCCACAACAGGGGTGAAGTCTAACAAAGAACGTAGCAATATTTAACTTACGTATAAAATCACACTTCACACGCAGCGGCTCCCACCATCTGCATATATACATACATATGCACATACCTTGATTCTTAGTAGAATTTTATGTAACATCAATGGAGTAGAGAACTCAAGATTATGAAGCAAAAAATTCAAAATTGTAGAAGCACTGCGCTTAGGCTTCTTAACCAACTTTCAATAATTTACTTCCTCATTACTGAAAAATTTTGATTTTCAAAAATATTTCAATTTCGACAAGGAATTTTAAAGCACCCCGTTGTTATAGAACCCTATGTCTCTATTTGTTTTAAGGCTTAGATATTTTATTATCGAAATTTAATTAAAAGCTTTTACGCCAAACTTTAAATTCAGAAACTGACAAAAGAGAATACCGAATCTAAAAAATTTATGATAAACAAGCAAGCAAGTAAGAAGCACAAAAAGTGATCCAACGTCTCATCCTCTTCAGGGCAGGATGGACAAATGGAGTTCTAATTTTCCACGTGAAGTATTCAGTCACCAGTCCAACAAGTTTTTTGCAGCCCCGTCTTCTCAGTGAGAGAAAAAAACTAGATAGAGCTTCTGATATTGAAGGCAACATGAGTTTTTCCTACCTGCATCCCCTCGATGGCTCTCAGCCATTGCTGTGCGAAGTTTTCACCCAGTTTCTGATGGTGGCTTCTATGGTCGTAAAGGGGAGTGCTATAACTGGTTGCGGATCGAGGAATGCCTGGTTCAAGCCAACTGTGGCCAAATAGTCAAATGTCTCATTGCCAGGCACTCCCGAGTGACCTGGCATCCAGAGTAAAAGCTTTGACAGACGGCAAAGAGTTCGAGTGCCACGGCCAGTTGAATTTTCATTTATTTCGTTTTCATTCTTTTTTTATAAGTTCTATATATTTTTTGCATTGCTTTCAGTTGGTTGTTGTTGACTTTTTATTAAAATTCAACTCTAAAAATTTAAATCAACTAATAGTAAAATAAAAAATATGATATAAAATAAAGTAAATGAAAATAAAATAAAGTAAAGTAAAATATATAGATCAAATAAAATAAAAATATATAAAATATATAATAAAAACAAAAAATTTTTTCGCAATCGCTCCAACCGAGGATCGAACCTGGTAGCTGCAANTTTATTTCGTTTTCATTCTTTTTTTATAAGTTCTATATATTTTTTGCATTGCTTTCAGTTGGTTGTTGTTGACTTTTTATTAAAATTCAACTCTAAAAATTTAAATCAACTAATAGTAAAATAAAAAATATGATATAAAATAAAGTAAATGAAAATAAAATAAAGTAAAGTAAAATATATAGATCAAATAAAATAAAAATATATAAAATATNGTTGAATTTTCATTTATTTCGTTTTCATTCTTTTTTTATAAGTTCTATATATTTTTTGCATTGCTTTCAGTTGGTTGTTGTTGACTTTTTATTAAAATTCAACTCTAAAAATTTAAATCAACTAATAGTAAAATAAAAAATATGATATAAAATAAAGTAAATGAAAATAAAATAAAGTAAAGTAAAATATATAGATCAAATAAAATAAAAATATATAAAATATATAATAAAAACAAAAAATTTTTTCGCAATCGCTCCAACCGAGGATCGAACCTGGTAGCTGCAAGCTTGTAGCCCGTAACTCTTACCACTCGGCTACCGCGGACGCGGAACTCGCGTGCTTTGTTTGCATACTTGTACAAAAGACAATAGCTGGCCGGTTTTACCAGTGTTGTCAACGAAAACTGCCCGGATCCGAGTTAATTCCCAAAAATTTCGTGCATTTGTTCGGCTGCTTATGCGCATTTTAAAGAGGAAAATTCATGAGTCAAAGCAAATAAAGACTGTTTATGCAAATAAGCGAGCCCGTTTGTCAACCGTATAAAGCGAGCTGCTTATGTTTGCCAACATGATTTAGTCGAGACTTGCATTGTCGGACTAGTTTGGAAGTACTTAGATAGAGGGGTGGCCAATGCCTTAAGTCCTGCTTGGCTGTCACTGCAGACACGTAAACTCCTTCCCCTCCACTTTTTTCCACCACGTAGTCTATGGCTTTGAGGATTTCAAATAGATACTTCAGCTGGAAGACCGAAGCATATTCCGTAAGATAAAAGTGAAGTTTATCCCCATCAACTTCGAAAAAGATCCCAGATCCTGGCCCAGAGTCAGTGTGTGAGATCGGGCTCAGTGCTGGAATTAAACCAGTATTCCCCCTCAGGGAACTTAACATTATAGACACAAGTGCTCAAATCTTTGCCGCCTCGCCTCACTCAGTGTTATACCAACATCCGTTTCTTTTTAGTCTGCAGGTGGCATTTAAGGCTTCACCACGTATAAAGACACAAAGTGACGGTAAGTGCAGCAGTGCGTCAAGAGCACTAAACACCACTCAAAAAGATTAAAATTAAATAAAGAGGCTATCAAGCAACCTTTTTGGCTCTTTACTATCGAAACCAGATACATTTTCGTGGACACCCATTTACAATTCGTGGATCCCATATTTTTTTAACGCAAACGTAGACCCCCGTCGAGACCCCTGGGGGTCCACCTGAACCACTTAGGGAATCACTGCTCTAAACTGAATCTTCGATCGTGAGTAAAATCATCTTAAAGGTTTGTTTACATTAAACCGTTATGAAAATTGTATCCATTACACATATGCCGAAATGCATTTATTTATTTAAAAGTTTATTTATTTAAAGTAGTCTAACACAACAACCACAGGTTATATTTCAGTGTTAGATACTGAGAATATTACAATATAATACGATATTAAAATGTATAAAATTTGAACTTAACATCTAAAACTTATAAAATTATTCATAAAGTGTAAGATTGAAGAGAATAAAGAAAAATACAGTAATTTAGCGGTTAGAGTTGAGGTGACTGACGCGAGTTAAATAGTTACAAATTTTCATTTAGTCAGCATAGTGTCTAAGTAATGCTATTTTAAAGTGCAATGTGTCCTTAATAGCCCTGAGTTTAAGGGGTAATTTGTTCCATAGGCGAATAGTATAGACGAAAAACTGACGCTCAGTTATGACAGAATTGAATTTCAGGTGCAAAATNATAGTATAGACGAAAAACTGACGCTCAGATATGACAGAATTGAATTTCAGGTGCAAAAGCTGTTGTAATCGTGACGATTGAGTAATTTGAAGACGATTTTTGAGATGCGGATGCTCCTCTGAGAATAAGATTTTCTGAAGCATTGTAAGGCACTTGAGCTTCAGCATATCGTCGAGTGATATTGAAGTTATCTTATGAGCCCATTGAGAAATGTGGTCATACCGTTTTTTGCTATATATATACCTGGCGATGTTATTTAAAGCACGTTGAGTTTTTTATTGCATTGACTATCGCTGTTAGCATATNGTGACGATTGAGTAATTTGAAGACGATTTTTGAGATGCGGATGCTCCTCTGAGAATAAGATTTTCTGAAGCATTGTAAGGCACTTGAGCTTCAGCATATCGTCGAGTGATATTGAAGTTATCTTACGAGCCCATTGAGAAATGTGGTCATACCGTTTTTTGCTATATATATACCTGGCGATGTTATTGTAAAGCACGTTGAGTTTTTTATTGCATTGACTATCGCTGTTAGCATAGAGTTCGCAACCGTACAACAGCGTTGGTAGCAAGTAAGATTTCGCGATTAACATTCTAGTGGGCATCGGCGTTAGGTGTTGTGTTGACCATAAATACCTTAGCATAGCATATACTCTATTGTGCTATAGACATGATTATCCCACGTTAGTGTTCTGTTAAAAAGTACGCCCAGGTTCTTAGCTACATCAACATATGGTATCACAGTTCTGTTCAATGAAACTGTATCATAAACGTTGAGGTCATAATGTTTTTTAAAAATAGCAATACATTGGGATTTGTTTGGATTTAAGACCAAACCATTGTTACTTGCCCACTCGTGAACGAGGTCTAAATCACTATTGAGGTTCTGTATGCATAGGTTCAATGAGTGAAGTGGGCAGCTCAAATACAATTGCACATCATCAGCGTACATTTGAATTTTATTGTGCTTTAATACCTTCGGCAGATCGTTGATGTACAAAACAAACAGTAAGGGGCCGAGAATCGACCCTTGAGGAACTCCTTTAGATATGGAAAGAGAACTTGACATTGCATTGCCTATGTTGACTGCTTGCGATCGGCCGAAAAGATATGAGCTAATTAGGTTTACAGCCGAAGATGAGAACTGAAATAAATTCTTTAATTTGAGACACAGTAGTTTGTGATTTACTGTATCAAAAGCTTTGGAGTGGTCAAGAAGAGTAAGCAAGGTTACGCGATTATTGTCCATATTTATTCTAATGTCATCTGAAACGGTAAGAAGCGAAAGGGTACAGCTTTTCTTATGCCTGAAGCCAGATTGGTAAGCGCTGACCAGGGAATTTTTAGATATAAACGAGTCAATCTGCTGATGCATTATGCGTTCTAAGACTTTAGATAGATATGGGAGAATCGCAATANGACATCTGTCCTATGGCGCTTCCACTTTCGGTATGCTCGATCTCGTTTTGAAATTAACGTTTTGATATGGCTATTAGACCAAGGACGGCATTTATCCGAAATAGTTTTCGTAACAAGCGGCACAAATTGATTAAAAAGGCTTTTAATATTAGCTTGAATAAAGTCAATTTGGTCATTTACTGAAACCATTGTGTATATGGATGCCCAATTCACAGAGTCGACATACTTCTCAAGGTCTTCATATTGGATATGCGCAAAGTCGCGGTAAGAATAGTACTCTGTTTTGCTTGTCAACTCGAAATCAAAAATGAGGTAAATAAGATCGTGCTTAGAAAAGCTTGAAAGATCGAGTTGATCATATAAAAGTACTTTGTTCTTATTATTTACAAAAAAGACATCAAGTAGCGAGCTATTGGTATTTGTAAAATGAGTGGGAATCGAACAGTTCACGGAAAACAACCCCAAATTCCTCATTGCCAATGCGAAAGTGTCATCGCTGAGTAGATCAGAATTAAAATCACCGGCTATTACGATATTGTTAAAAGACAAGGTAAGTTCTTCCAAATAATCAACAAAGTCAACAAAATTAATGTATTTATTTGGCCTGTAAACGCAACCTAAGAGGGTTTTATTTGATTTTGTTGCTACTTGAAAGAATAGATACTCGATGGGCTTGCTACCCTCTGATTTACAATGAAGCTTGCATCAAATACTAGATTTTACAAACATGGCAACCCCCGCCAGCGCGCTCAACTCTATCTGACCTAAATAACACATATCCATTAACAGAAACCGACTCATTATTGTGCCAATAAGAAAACCATGTCTCAGAAACGCATATAATATCAACGCCCGAATGTTCAAAAAGGTACCTGAATTCGTCAATTTTTTTGGGCAAACTTTGAGCATTAATATGGCATATTTTCAGCCCAAGTTTTTGTTTACCCAAAATTCGTATCATGTTATAATTATCGCCTTTGGAACCGCAGAAGCTATTAAGACTCATATAAAATGAAAATGAAAGTCAAAAGGCATGGAACACGGCACTTTAAGAGCGTACCGAGAATAAGTTGAAAAAGCAAATTGTAAATAGTCAACATACTGTCATTCAAGCTGCAAGATATATAAAAGAGAAATAAGAAACAAAGAGAGATAGTTTCGAAGGTATGCTTAACAATCATAGTTTGCTTAATAATCATATTTTCTAACTGCTGTATTATTCGATGCTATAAACTTTCATTTGTTGACTGCTGCAATTCGCTCTATGTTATCTACGCTTGTCACATTTACTGCCTCGCCTTTTGTTTGCACACGAACATAAACATGCCCACGGACGGAGAACACAGAAGTAAGCCGCTTTTGTCTTCTTAGCTCAGTGCCAAACTGCATGACTTCGCGATTTCGCTTTGTCAGGCATTCGTGCAAATATATTTTGTCATCTGCACTCTGACCAATATCGCGAAGAGTAAGCGGTCGTTTTTTCGTTTTGCAGAACTTCGCAACTGCACTAAATAACGCACAACGGTCACCAGCAGAGCCAAGCTTAGCGATGATAGGCACGGCTTTGCTGTTGTCATTATTATTATTGCGAGCACGGAAAATTGTGGAGTCTTTATCTGGGCTGTGCGACAGAGCTGAGCAAAACATTCAGTCAAGCTCTCGTTTTTTGTGTGGGGGATACCTCTTGTAATAAGATATGACGACACTAAAGCATTCTGACATTCGTCGATTTGTGCACTTAGTACTTCGACATCATTGCGCAGTTGTTGTACTTTTGCGCATTCTTTCCCTGCTCTTTCAACTCTGGCTTCAATGTGTTTTACAGAATTGTTTAAGTTTGCTAAGCCCGCCGTCAACTCACCAATCCTCTGCATAACACGTTCCTCGGATTGAGACAAACGAGATGTTAGCTCACAGATGATGCTTCCTTTTGCGCTTCCATCTTCGTTTCTAGCCGTTCGAGCCAGCTCGGTGTTGGTGGACTATCACACTTTGCGGGCTTGTTCTGCATGTTCGCTATTTGAAGCGGAGATAAAGCTGCTTGGCGGGATGATTTAGTTCTTGTTGTCACACTATAAATACTCATTTTTACACAAATCCTTAATTGATATTTTAGAGTTTATTGAGTCGATTTGTTAAAACCTTTACTTATTTACTGTGTGAAAGTTTATGGCAATATTGGCTGTGAAAAACCACGGAAAATTCTAGAAATACTGCAGCGCTAAATCACACACGTCAGCTTGCGAACATCATCATATGTAGATTCAGGATTTCTTTTCGGTTTTCTCCCACAAAGATTTAAAGATTAATTCAGAACTTGATGTATAGTCCAGCGGAACAGATTAGGTAGTATGAACCTTTCGCTTTTCTCTCCGCAGTTCTGAATAGTTCCTTGGGTTTGCAAACATTCTTTGTCCGGCCCATAATTGACTAAATCTCACACAATGAATATTAAATTTTAATCGACCGCGTATGACGTACGTTAATGGGTTTTACTGTAGTGTTGTATACATTGGTTTAAAATGTTTTAATTAGTTTTATAAATCAACACTGGCTTGGTGTCATTGATTTTTTCCGGCTAGAAAACCAACACACGTTTGTTAATTACTCGACCAGGTTCGGGCATTTAAAATTTCTTACACATTTCTTTACCATTTAATACTTAGGTACTATGTATGCATATTGGGTGCCTATCGAAAATGCTTTTTTTGGAAATTTCAACACCCTATTTTTGTTTGTTATTTTGTTTTTATGAGAAATATTATTGCCTATTTTTGTAGATTTTTTGAAGGTCATTTAGAGGTCGCGACCTCTTGATTTAGGTCAGAAAATAGGATTTTGTAGATTTATGAGTTTTTGAATTACTATTTTTGATTCGATTTCAAAGATCTAATATAATCTGAGAAGAGGACAGGGA
The DNA here is from genome assembly GCF_001687245.7 of Rhagoletis zephyria. NCBI lineage: Eukaryota > Metazoa > Arthropoda > Insecta > Diptera > Tephritidae > Rhagoletis > Rhagoletis zephyria. The sequence goes on from NW_016158649.1 coordinate 72,009, forward strand.
CGTGAACTGGATGGAAAACTTGGTCGGTTCGGTTCAGCAGTTCAAACCATTTCAGCAGTTTTGGATTGGTTCGTCAAAGCGGTTTTTTGGTCTTTGAACCGGGGTTTCGGTTCGGTTCAACGATTCGGAAATCAAAAAAAAAAAAATAACGCGCAATTTTAAGTGTCAAGTGCATCAACACGCAAGGATAAGTGTCAAGTGTCTGTCAAATGAGATGGGTTGCCATTAAATTTGACATTGTCAAATTGTATGCATTACCATATTTAACAAAAAGAAACAAAATGGATCAATTTTTTCTATTCACAATTGGTTGAAACGTACCTTTAAAAGTTTATGAAAAGTGGTTCGGTTTGCGGTTCGGATCAAACATTTGTGGAAACTTTCGGTTCGGTTAATGGTTCAGTTAATTAATAGAAAAAAAAAACGGTTTTCGGGTTCAAAACCGGTTCACATCCCTGGAAGAGGATATATAGGCCTTTAAAATGGTTTATAACAGTGTATTGTCGGACTAGGCTTGTTGGGATTTTTTATCGGGTAAATTAAAGAAAGACCCATATTTCTCTTAATTTTTAAAATTTTGACCATCGATAATTTCTACAACTTCAAAATATGGAGTACTGCAATCGCATAAAAATTTTCGAATTTAGGCGACTTTCTTTATAAGTTATTTATAAATACGGCCTTGAATTTATATGTGTGTATGTACCGGAATTTCAGATTTTTTAGCGATGTGGCTAAGAAGTTCATCAATATTTATTCAACATTGATATATACAATCGCTCTTTAGCAAAAAAGTGGGTTTTCAAGAAATTTTAGGAAAAAGAGGGTGGCACCGCCCACTTATATGATATATGCATTTCTCAAAAACTACTTGACTGATCTCTACCAAGTACCAAGTCCTTAAGTACCCTCTTGAATATTTTTGAAATCGGACAAAACCTACTCCTCCTAAAAAATATAGCTATCTTTGAGTTTTCTGATATTACCGTTACGTTGGTAGAGCCCGTGGTTTTTGTCCGATTTCAAAAATTTTCAATATGGCGCTTAATAAAGTTGTACTTAAGCATGAAATAAGATATCTTAATAATTTTGGTAAAGTGACGTTACACTGCCCACTTATGATAAAAACTTTTATCTCAATAACCGCTTTACCAATCGCAACTAAACTCGGTAAAAACTTTAAATCTTTCTAAAAGACTATAAAACAAATATAAACACAGGGTGCCACAATACCAGGGTTGTTAAAAATTTATTGTTGTATTTGAATTATTTTTAAAAGCGCAACAACTTTAATTTTTTGGTTGCTTTTAAGCACAAAATATGACAAGTAAAAAATTGCATAAAGGGTTTTGCACTTCCCACTTATGATAAAATGTTTTGTCTCAGTAACCTCTTTAGCAATTCCTACAAAACTCTATAGACGCATTGCTTTCGGTAAAGATTTAAAATACATCTGAAAGAAAAGCATCCAAGCTTTAAAATTAATATATTTAAATACATCCCACCCAGACTCAAGAACTTTTACATTTTCTTCTTTTATTTATTGGCTCTGTAACCGCCTAAGCGATTTTGATCGATTCCAAATTCCAAAAAAAAAAAAATGGTTATACTAGATTTGAACCAAATACAACAAGGGATTTAATAAGGATAACTTAGGAATTTAAATAATCTGAGCCTGCTTAATACTTAAATGGCATGTAGTCAATGTATTCTTACAGTTTCGAGCCTATATTGACCTCAAAAGGAGAGAACTCATTTTACGCGGGACCTCTTACAATCTGGCCCGTCGAGAGGGAGGGGGAAAAGGGGTGAATCCCCCCGGGCCCGGGCTTCTTAAAGGGGCCAGAAATATCAGAACCAAAACTTGTTATTATTTTTTTACAATGTAATTGCTCCTTCGTTATAGGCCTTCATTATAAATATATTCCGGTTCCTGCTGATTGCTTCCGACTCTATAAATTAAAGAAAATGATTATGTAGCCCAAAACGCGGACTGTTACTGTTGCTTTTCAGTAACCGCTGGAACTCGCTAGAATACAACTTTCGGATAGTTTTTCCGCTTGCATCTGAAAACATAAGTACGTAGCAATATTTGGTAACATATATCTAAAATATATTGATAATCCTCTTGTTTAGGAGTTATGAATGTTTCAACAGCTGCTTTATATTATCGAAAAAGTCTGCTCTCCTTATATAATGAACTCCGTATTTATTGAACTGATAAAGTTAATTTTGAGGTCAATATTTGCAAAAAATAGGAAAAATCTTATAGCACCATTCGAGAGTGCATTTTGAAGGATAGTACACTGAGGGAAAAAAATATTAAAATCAAATAGAAACGTAATTGATCTTACTATAAACGTCAACGAAAGTACTGTATATTGGTAAATATTCAATTCAATTACGCGCATATAAAAATGACCGCGTTCGTACTGAAAAAGCATCCGTGAAGTGAATAATCAAGACAAAAACTAAAAAAAAAATTTAATTTGCATGTTGCTTGCAGTGGAATTCGAACCCGACCATCTCCGGATATCAACAACTTGTGGCCAGGACCCTGCAAAAAATGGGACTAATCCGGAATGACTCCGGGAGCAATTGCAAAGAAGCATGCAACTAATACCACTTTTGATCTCTTTATATGGAATGAACTGATCGCTTTTGTTCGAGCATGTCCTATGAAGAGACTAATTGTTCACCTTTATACCCAAAAGGGTATAAAAAGCGACTAGTCACTTTAAAAAAATAAAAATTTGCGCCAGCTGAGATTCGAACCTGATTGCTCAGTTTTGTTAGGCGAATACTCTCTCTGTATGCCAACGCCGCACATGAAATTTCATTGACTAAGTGCGTACATATCATTAAATCGTTAATAGTACCCGTTACAGATGAGTTGGGGACTAATTGATCTCCAATTATACCCATAAGGGATGAGTCGAGACTAATTGACCTTCATTAGTACCCGTATGAGACAAGTTGCGACTAATTAATGCCCAATTGTACCCGATTGAGAGTAATTCCGGAATACTCTCTTTAGAGATTAGTCGCACAATTTTTTGCAGGGCATCTTTGCGCACTCAGCTACACCCAGGCATATAAATTTGCTTTCAAATGTTGAATATCCATCAACACCACAGCACGCGATTTGTACGGATAAACATGTATGTACTATGTATGTATGTGTGTGTTGTCACCGCTCTCAGAGCGCCGCTCTGCATGCTTGGGGCGCCCCAAGAATGATAGAATACAAGATTGCGCCAATGAGAGAGGATTTTTGAGCGTAATTTTTGCGTGACGTCATCTTTGTGCAATTGCGAGAGAGAAATGCCAAAACGCATATAAAAATATGTAAACAATGCAGAAAAATGTGTTATTTTAATATTACATGGCCCAATTTTACAGGAATCAATAAATATACAAAGATTGATTAATTGGATTGTGGACGGTAGCCAACCACCATAAACTCCACAGCTGTTGACTCCACAGCTTTTATTTGATGACTTTTGTACCATTTCCGAGAGGATGCATGAGTGTGGCTTTTTTGGAAGCAAATATTCTATGTCAGTAAAACATAATTTAAGCTGAACTTTTAAATGTATAATAATTTGGGCACTGTTTTGTATTAGGTACGTAACAGCGCGGTAAGATGCCGCTTGAATTAGCGCCTGGCGACCTTATCCACTGGTGCATTACCTCATACCAGCACTAAAAGAATCAGGTACTAACAAAAATAAGTAGGTAGTGAAGTTCATGTATTTATTTACTGTAGAAACTGCTTTTGTATGTATGCCATTGCCAGCAAACTAAACCATAACCTGTCTACATTCACCATGGAAATATACCTACTACAATTCACCAAGGAAAGGCCAAAATAGTTCGATGTAGAAGCTCATAGCTCACACACATAGCACAAAGCTCGATTTGGTGTTTAATGCATGTCCTCGCCGGCAGAACTGCTTCCACTTTTTCGCCAGGTTTGCGTCCGTAGGAAACGAAAAAAAAACTTATATAGCACGCTTTCCTTTTGTTTTCACTATTACACTTTGCCACTGCACACTTCATTTTGCTTTTTAATGTCTCAATAATTGTTTAAAACCACGCAGAAATATTAACGCACAAATATTAAAATTGTTATTTGGTTTTTTCGTATGCTCACATTCAACAATTGCACCAAGATGACGTCACGCACACAGCTCATTCTGTCAAAATCACAAAGAGCGGATTAGCGGTACCGCGATTGGCGCAATCTCTATTTCTCTCAATCGTGGGGGCGCGTATGTACATTTACATATGCATACATACTCAGATGTGAATAGTCCCTGTAGTGAAAAGCTGAACCAGTATGCACAAATTCCAGTTCATGAACTATTATTTAAGGACACAAGTCATACCAGTCCGTTATGATCCAATAATAATACCAGTTGCTGATAGAAAAAAGTAAACTAGTTGGTAGACATTCTAGTTCGAAAACTGGTATTAGATGGGGAAGTCATACCAGTTCGTCATGGACTATAATTATATCAGTTCTCCGCAGTGAAATGCCAAACCAGCCAGTACTAATACTAGTTCATTAACTTGTATGTGCTAAAGCGATGGCGTACCATTTCGGCGATTTCGAACAACTTATGCGATCGGCGACATCTGTCTTTGAATAGCCACAACCAAAACTAAAATGCGGTTAATTGCTTCATCACAAATGTCGGCTGTGGCGTCGAGTGAAGACTACCGATTCTGGTTCTGAGATCCCAGGTCGAGTGCGCGTGTAAGTTGTTAAAGTAAAGTAAGTAAATTAATTTAAATAAATGTTTCAATTTAAATATAAAATAAAAATTGTACATAAATTTAATTTCATTTGGAAAAAACCTAAATACTCAAATACTATAAAAAAATTAAAAAATAAACAAATTTTTGTTCTTTTTAAAACAATAAATTTAAAAATTACAAGAGATATAAATAAAAAATTTATAAAAAAATAAAAGAAATAAAAAAGGATTCGCTTACTGAGATTCGAACTCGGATCTCTTGATTTGGCGTGCCAAAGCTTTACTCTGTCGACCATTGCCACTGTTGCAGCGCCGCGAACAAAGTGACATACTTATGCTTTTCACCGGTGATAAATAGGCAGTCTATCCCGTCAACTGGTATGATGCTACTCGTATCTCTACTGGTAGCGTGCTGATGCAGGAGCGTACAATTGACATCTCCTATGAGATACAACGTGAACTAGTTGGGCTGAAACACAAACCGGTAGCATTCTGGTTCACAAGTAGTAGCTTTCCCTGCAGGGGTCAAATACGTGCGTAATAAATTTTGTATGAAAATATTATTTTTAAATACGAACATTTGTAAATGATAATCAAATATAAAGTATTCATTTTTACTATGCATTATTTATTTATTTATTTAAGATAAAGTACGGTAAGACATGAAGTCTTTTCAATGTACAATTTGACAATTTAATCACAAAATTTACTTAAAATAACGATGGCTAGAATTTAGCTTTAAATTAACAATAACAGAAAAGTAATACATACTACCCAGACCACAATCAGTTCGAACGCCGGAACATTTTTTAATATTTTCACTTACAACTTTTTTTTATATTAATCAATCACATTTTTTTTTAATTTTGACGTCTTCCCAAAGCTTGGAATGTGGGCCTTAGAATAAACTGAAAAATAATAAAAAAAAATACAAAAACAACAACGTAAATAGCGAGATCTTTCGACACTCTTATAAAATGAAATTTGAAGACTGACAACATTCAATTCGTACGATAGTAAAAAAAATGCGATTGTACATAGAGATAACTGGAGAAATTTTTATTGCTAAGTCTTTATACCTGTGTAGAATATTCTCAGAATTTTTTGTCATTCTTCGGCTTTCTGTCAGTAGTTTTATTTGAATTATTTACAACTATGGCCCGTGGAAAAGCGGTTTGTAAAGAAATCCGAAAACTTATTATTAAAAACTTTCTTTTAAACAAAAGTTATGGCGATATTGCACAGAATCTAGGCTTGGCAAAAACAACTGTCCAATATGTAATTAAACATTTTGTAAATACCGCCTCTATTGAGACACAACAGCGTGGACGAGGCAAGAAATCAAAAATAGGTGAAAG
>NW_016158649.1:79548-87101 GCF_001687245.7 Rhagoletis zephyria
AGTCACCGCTTAATCGATTTCTCTTTTCATTCTGATCATTTATGTATACATTTGTCTATATCTATCTCGATTCGTTTTGCCTGTTACAAACAACCGTTATGTGAACAAAGTTATAATACCCTTGTGCACAAGTGCGCTCGGGTATAAAAATAGCAAATAGTATCGGATCCAGAATTGATCCCTGCGGCACTCCAGAGAAGATTGCACTGCATTGCGAAAAGATATCTCCACATTGGACTTGTTGCAGCCTATTCGAAAGGTAGCTTTTCATCAATTTAATTGATTTTGCATGGAAACCGAAGTAGTGTTTTAGTTCCAAGAGCAGAGTATCATGGTTTACTGTACCGAAAACTTTAGAAAAGTCTAGAAGTACTAATATGGTGAGTAGTTTACTATCAAAGGTAGGGCGAAAGTCGTCCATAACTTTTACTATGGCTGTTGAGCAGCTGTGGTTAGGTCTAAACCCACGATCCAGAAAATAAAGGTCGCGCCATTCGCGGACCGCTAACCCTCTCTTCGTCGATTTGACAGCATCCACCCAATCGCTGACGTCATAAAATACTTTTGTTTACATTCACTGTTGCCAACTTGATGCTTGTCGAACCAAATTTAGTGGGTATTCAAAACGCGAAAATTTTTGAGTTTTGTGCTTGGTGCGTTTTTGGTGCTTTTGTTTTTAGTTTGAAGACATCAAATTAGAAAATCTTAAAAAAATTGAAGGAAAATTTATAGCAATCAAAAGTGTGGTAAGCAATTTTAAAAAATTTAAACAAAATCATGGCACAGTGACAATCATAAGCGACAACGAAATATGTGCACCACCTTCAATCATGCCAGAAGAAATCGACCGTTGTGCAAGAAACATTGATTTTAATTAATTTGAATCGGCATCCTTACAATAAAATTATGTATTCATATAAAGTCCATAAAATACACCAATAAAAATTTGGTGCTTTTTCAAATTCAAAACTTGGCAACACTGCCTTTTGTTCGATGCTTGCTCTTTTTCTTGTCGAGTTCGTCTTTCTCTCTCATTCTGGTATATTTTGACATCACGGCCAGTTGCTCTCAGCTCGATTGGCGCAATCTTGTATTCTATCATTCTTGGTCTAAACCCAGATTGAAATTCACCCAAGAGGTTGTTTTTATTTAGATGAAACACTATTTGATTGGAAAAAAACTTTTCAAATACTTTTGATAGTGCCGGTAAAACACTGATAGGCCTGTAGTTAGATGTGGAGTCATGAAGGTTACTTTTAGGAATTGGAACAACATTTGCCACTTTCCATTGGTTTGTGAAGGTAGAGGAGGTTATGGCAAAATTTATTATGTGAGTAAGTGAGGGAAGCGCGTGAGGAAGAATCAGTTTTAAAAAACGCAAGCTAATACCATCCACACCAACGGCATTCGATTTTATGGCATAGACACACTTTACAATTTCATGTTCAAGGGCTACATCGAACGTGAATTCATAGGCAGATTTAAAGGCTAAAGTTTGATTTATCTCATATGACAAAATATTTGTTTGCTTATTTTCACCTATAAAATATGAGTTCATCACATTGGCATCAACGGTGCAGGTTTTCTTATCCTTAGCGCAGACTCCTATTGAATTTATATTTTTCCACATAACCTTGGAGGGAACGTTAACATTAAATTTAATTTCGAGATAGGCCTTTTTTGCCTGACGTAGGCTTGCAGTTATTTCATTTCTTAAATTTTTATATTGTTTCCAACGATCATCAGTGGGATTCCGTTTCCAGTATTTGTAGGCCGTATTTCGCTTTTTTATAAAGCTTAGAGTGGCTTTAGTGAACCACGGCTTTCGTTTGTGAAAAATGTTAATATTTCTAATAGGCACATATTTTTCAAACAAATATTTTACCAGCGTATTGAAATGGACTTCCAATCAAGTGAACCACTTTCTTCAAATAACTCGGTCGTGTTTATGTTTTTGTAATCCCTAAACGTTAAGTGGGTAATTGGCTTCACTTTGCAAAATTCTATATTATAACATAAAAACATCAATTCATGGTCAGATACATCAGCTAAGGGAAATTGGTCAATATGGTTTACATTACCAATTACACTTACGGCAAAAAGGTCCAACATGCTTGGCTTACACTCCGGTGCAAAGCGTGTTGCATATTTGTTGGCAATAGTAATGCGACTAGCATTAAAGCTGCTCAGTAAATACTTACACTTGGCGTTATTTGTTAAAATGTCAACATTAAAATCGCCACAGATGAGGGCATGCATATAGCTTACAGATAACTCAGATATTTTAATGAAAAGTGTCGTCAAGTCATTACATTTATGGGGGTTGTAAACACAAACAGACTTTGAACAGTATCAAGACAGGGATAGGGTTCGAAATTTCAGACTTTGGTATCGATACTGAGTACTCATTCTGGCATCGAGCTCATGGTATCGATACTCTAAAAGTATCAGGGAAAAAGTATCGATACTAGTCAGTATCGGACTCATTAAAATACGTTTCTTGGGATACTAAAATTATTTTGTTCTTCAATCGTATATCTAGATATTTCCTGAAATTAAAACAATAGACATTTAAAATATTTGATTTTTATTTCATTGCATAACTTACTTCCACGTTAGAAGTAATTTAAACGTTAAATGTTCATACATAAATACACACATATTTACTTTCACGAATTTTAAATTTTATTAAGAATTTTTGGAAACTTTGTGGGTATGCATTTTTGTAGCCTATTCAATTTTGTTTAATATTGTGCAAGTTTTAATTAAAAGTCAACGGTAGTAGGCTACACGGAAAGTTGTATAGGTTACAAAACTGCATACCCTAAAAGTTTCTAAAAATTCTGTATTTTCGTGAACTTTAAAGTAAAGTTTATAGTAAAGTTTTATGGCGTTATTCATAAAAAATAAGAAAGGTTTATAAACTGAAAAATGTATGAAAGTGTCATTTTATTTAAGCTCTTGAAGCCTACTTTATTTTTTATGAATAAGGCCATTAAACTTTAACTTATTTGGTTTATGTTATGTAACAGACTACACGCAATTTCAGTTTATTTTAAGTGATGGACAAAATTGAATGATAGTAATCCATATAAGCAAAGAAAAATGAGGTTGCCAATGGAAGACAAAATTTAAAAAGTGTGTTTTTTTTTAAGTATACGATACTACGAGTACTTTGGAAAGTATCGAGTAAAATCGCCAAATAAGGTATCGAGTATTAAAGTACTCCTTTTTATACCCTCAGTATCGATACTTACTCAATATCGATAGTATCGTTCGAACCCTAGTCAGGGAGACTTATGTAAAACCTTACAATTGAGCTTGGCATTAAAATAAATCGCAATACCTCTGTTACCAGTGGATCTGTCGTTTCTTATAATTGAAAAATCGCACAAAGCGCATACAGAATTTTAGATGCAAGGTTTGAACCAAGTCTCAGTTATACAAACCACATCAACGCAAAGGTCATGAAAAATGTAATTTAAATATTCAAGTTTGCTTACTGTTAGACTTCGCGCATTAAAATGACATATATTGAACCCTTTGTTATACTGGCATGTTAGTTTCAGAGATAGCATTAAGTTCTCTTCGTTAGTGCTCATACTTACATCATTGCTCATACCTATGATTATCAAGAGGAGCTTGTAAACGGCTAGTTATAAACAAAAAGTAGGCAGAAAATGGAGCAGAAAAATAAGAAACTGAAACAAGCAAGAAATAGAAGAAGTACTTAATACTAAAAATTATCAAAACTAAGGGTCTGATTATGCATACTTCGCATAACTTCGCACACCCATTTGTACCAGTGCACTAAAAGTGTAACTTAAGAAAATGTGAAGCAAAATCTAAACTCAACAGATCACTCAGTTTTTAAAAGTTCAGCTAATTTCTGGGTAATAGAATACATACAAAATACATGCAAACTACATACGAAATTACAGTTTGAAGTTTATGCGAAGTTGTGCGAAGTTATGCGAAGTATGCATAATCAGACCATAACACTCCTAACATTAATAAATATGTTAACGTATGTGTGTATGTGCATGTTATGTAGCAGCTGCAATATTATCGACGCTTTTACGATCTAAAACCTTCACTGCTTCGCTGTCGGGATGCTTCCGTACATATATGTGCCCACGAATTGAAAATGCACTCACCAAACGTTTCTGTCTCTTCATTTGAGTTGCGTATTGCATTAGGTCACGCTTCGCTTTCGCTCAGCATTCATGGATGAAGAACTTTCCATCAGCATTGGCGCCAATGTCGCGGAGAATCAAATACTTGCGAATAGATTTAAAAAAGCCAGCAATCGCATTATTTCCCCCAGAAAAATACTTGAAATAATTCCAATAGATTTTAATTATCTAATCAGAAAATCTTCTTTTTACAACGCTTTTATCAACTTGCAATGTTGTATGTCCAGACCACTATTTTATACTATAAATATAGCACAGGTATTTATGGCAAACCTAGTCTAGATATCAACCTCTTCGTAGGTATCATATCAAAGACATACAATTAGAAAAACTCTAGAGATAGATGTCGCCTCGCCAGAAGAAGTTAAAAATATGCACTAAATACGCACCAGCGGAAATGGACGACACGCCATTTCTTTAAATGAAATTAATTGCTGCTATATGTATGTATGTACATATGTAGGCATATACTTAATGTGACCAACCGTACTTCTTGCANGTGGATCTGTCGTTTCTTATAATTGAAAAATCGCACAAAGCGCATACAGAATTTTAGATGCAAGGTTTGAACCAAGTCTCAGTTATACAAACCACATCAACGCAAAGGTCATGAAAAATGTAATTTAAATATTCAAGTTTGCTTACTGTTAGACTTCGCGCATTAAAATGACATATATTGAACCCTTTGTTATACTGGCATGTTAGTTTCAGAGATAGCATTAAGTTCTCTTCGTTAGTGCTCATACTTACATCATTGCTCATACCTATGATTATCAAGAGGAGCTTGTAAACGGCTAGTTATAAACAAAAAGTAGGCAGAAAATGGAGCAGAAAAATAAGAAACTGAAACAAGCAAGAAATAGAAGAAGTACTTAATACTAAAAATTATCAAAACTAAGGGTCTGATTATGCATACTTCGCATAACTTCGCACACCCATTTGTACCAGTGCACTAAAAGTGTAACTTAAGAAAATGTGAAGCAAAATCTAAACTCAACAGATCACTCAGTTTTTAAAAGTTCAGCTAATTTCTGGGTAATAGAATACATACAAAATACATGCAAACTACATACGAAATTACAGTTTGAAGTTTATGCGAAGTTGTGCGAAGTTATGCGAAGTATGCATAATCAGACCATAACACTCCTAACATTAATAAATATGTTAACGTATGTGTGTATGTGCATGTTATGTAGCAGCTGCAATATTATCGACGCTTTTACGATCTAAAACCTTCACTGCTTCGCTGTCGGGATGCTTCCGTACATATATGTGCCCACGAATTGAAAATGCACTCACCAAACGTTTCTGTCTCTTCATTTGAGTTGCGTATTGCATTAGGTCACGCTTCGCTTTCGCTCAGCATTCATGGATGAAGAACTTTCCATCAGCATTGGCGCCAATGTCGCGGAGAATCAAATACTTGCGAATAGATTTAAAAAAGCCAGCAATCGCATTATTTCCCCCAGAAAAATACTTGAAATAATTCCAATAGATTTTAATTATCTAATCAGAAAATCTTCTTTTTACAACGCTTTTATCAACTTGCAATGTTGTATGTCCAGACCACTATTTTATACTATAAATATAGCACAGGTATTTATGGCAAACCTAGTCTAGATATCAACCTCTTCGTAGGTATCATATCAAAGACATACAATTAGAAAAACTCTAGAGATAGATGTCGCCTCGCCAGAAGAAGTTAAAAATATGCACTAAATACGCACCAGCGGAAATGGACGACACGCCATTTCTTTAAATGAAATTAATTGCTGCTATATGTATGTATGTACATATGTAGGCATATACTTAATGTGACCAACCGTACTTCTTGCAGAAGTACAGTACTTCCTTTTTCGCTCTTGTATTTCGTACTTCGAAGTACAGTCAAATGTACTTCTTTGCGATACTTTGTACTTCAGGAGGGAGAATTTGTAACTAGTTGGCGACAATTTTCGGATCGCTATCGCACTTTTCTTCTTTTTTATTTGGATGGGGTCGATGGGTTCAGGATTATGGCAGCCCTACAATACGAGCACTTTACAAGGTGGTGCTCTATCTGCCCTGCTCTAGATTGCGGTTGTAAAGGACCTTCTAAAGAAACTGGAAAAAGTGGGCTATCGGGTGATCGCCTATGTTGATGATGTGCAACTTTTGGTTAGGGGACGTTTTCTAGACACCCTTTTTGATCTGGCTCAAGGTTACCTGAACCAGATAATTAGGTGGGCGATCAACGGCGGCTGTCGTGGGAGCCTAATCTTGAGGAAAGGGTAAGAAAGGTGCCGGTTGCCTGGCACTGCTATAAGGGAGCCATCGGTAAAAGGTGAGGTCTCTCGCCCAAATTAATTCAATAGCTCTAGAAAACCAGATTTAAGCCTATATTGTTTCAAGGAGCCCTAGTGTGGTGGAACTCACTAGAGAAAGCTACACTTGTAAAATAGGAATTAGTGGAGCATTAGGAACCACACCTATACTGGCGCTTAACATTCATATGTCGAACACGGCGCCTGCCAAGCTGCAGCAAATATTTTTATAGGCCACTTTAAAACACGTTACCTCTCAAGGGCTAGTGAGGGGGTTCTGACAGGCAATTGTGCGATTGGTGCGGGGAGACTAGGAATTTACTGATCCTTTTTTATCAGGTGTCAAAAGGTAAATGAAGTGGAATCATCTCCACAGTTTCTATTAAAANACCACACCTATACTGGCGCTTAACATTCATATGTCGAACACGGCGCCTGCCAAGCTGCAGCAAATATTTTTATAGGCCACTTTAAAACACGTTACCTCTCAAGGGCTAGTGAGGGGGTTCTGACAGGCAATTGTGCGATTGGTGCGGGGAGACTAGGAATTTACTGATCCTTTTTTATCAGGTGTCAAAAGGTAAATGAAGTGGAATCATCTCCACAGTTTCTATTAAAATGTCCAACCTTCGCGAGGCTAAGATGGAAGCATTTTGGCTTGCACTTCTGAACAAACACTCAGCACGCAGGGATCGAAATTAGCTGCATTCGAAATTTCGTAATCGGCTCGCGACTTAAACTTAACACAAACTAACCCGTACTTCTTTGAGCGATGAAATAGTTGGTCACATTACATATACTAAATGTGAGCAAATAACATTTTGCTTGCATAGTCTTCCGTTCTCTTATCACTGCAAGTTGAATTATTTTAGTATCTATTGCAAAATTTTATACAGACAGGACTAAAGAGTATGTAAAGTAAGTAAATTAAAAAAAAAAACTTTTTAATGTACCACGCTTTTACAAATGGACTAAAATTAGAAAATAATATTTCTCAGTCCCATAGAACTTGTTTTGATAACTTTTGATTTTGAAATTTTAGCAAAAGTCATTA
>NW_016158649.1:87545-87868 GCF_001687245.7 Rhagoletis zephyria
AAAAAAAAAACTTTTTAATATACAACGCTTTTATAAATGGACTAAAAAGTAGAAAATAATATTTCTCAGTCCCACAGAATTTGTTTTGATAACTTTTGATTTTGAAATTTTAGCAAAAGTCATTATAAACAATTAATGACATTGAAAATGAAAAGCGTGGGGCGCATGTAATACACTTGAATCGATATGAAAAATAACATATGTATGTATGTGGGAATATGAATAACGACCGCTTAAAATCGATCGCAAATTTGTACTTTCGCTGTAGAATTTTATGTAGTGTGACTATTGTCAATGAAATCGAATGCTTTGTACTGCATGCG